>NW_005179305.1:0-28221 GCF_000350225.1 Chondrus crispus
GCCCGTGGAGAGAGACCTCATTCATGAAGGCGTTACCGAGACACCACGCCCATTCTCGCTCTACGTTGTACGCGAGGTAATCGAAAACCGGGTGCTTCGGGTCACCGCAGGCGAAGCCGAAGTGCTTCAAGACGTAGGGGAGTAACGGGTGAACTCCCAACGAGGGGAGCGACTCCCCTACGACCGGCGGAAGCTTAGGGAAATCGCTTCTCGACAAGCCCGGGGAGAACGAGGCGGACGGGACCACGCGCCCGTCCTCTTCCCCGCGGTGCCGGTAAGTCGCCCAATCGTTGGGCGCCAGGGCAATGTGGTGAATCCGCATGAGGGAACATGCGGACTTCTGGAGGGCCGCTCGCGCCTTAGAGCAAGTGCGCGGACAGGGGCCGACGTAGAGCCCGGTGACCTCCGGGAGAATGAAGCGAGGGGGACCACGGGGGCCCCGGTGGAAGAGGTACGCCGACATCTGGTCGACATACTCGACCTCTTCCACGCAAAAAGCGAAAGTCCTATCGCTAGGAATCTCGTCGGGTAGTTGGTAAGGAGCGCCACCGCCCTCGGCGAGGAGGCGACCCAGCGCCAAGGAGGCCTCTTCGGTCAGCCCTCCTTCGTATATGGACCGAATTCGTAGAAGGTCAGGACGTAGGGACTCCCTTGACAGCAGCTCGCCCACTGTGACGCTCGCCCGCGCATGGCGTCGCCACGCGTATGTCAAGCGACCGAGCGGTAGCGGGATTGACCGCCCCAAGGGCACCCCCAGCCACCTCGTGGAGGTGTTGGATGCCTCCCTCTCTCCGCCCTCGTCGAGGCGGGGGGCAGCGCGCGGCGCACCGGGATGCCGGCAGCTGCCAAAGGCCCCATGCGAGCCCTCCCCGGGGTCGTACGGGCCACCGCGGGGCCCCGTCATGAGGTCTCCACCGGATGCGCCGACCGCGTCGTCAACACGCTCAGGTCGAAGCGGCACCGAGGCCCCAGTCACCGGACGAGCATCTGGCAGCGGGATGATGGAAGGCGGGGGGCATAACTCGTCGGACACGGTAGAGGCGCGACCCCCCCGGGACTTCCGGAAAGGACGCGGAGGCCACCATGGCGGGGGAGCCGACGAATCGGCACCGGCGGAAGGTAGCCCGGATGCACCTCCCTTCTCGGCGGAGGTGGGGTCCTCAGTGGTCAAGGGGCAGACAACCGGCGTGCTCGATCCACTGCCAGGCGGGGGCAGAGGGAGCGAGGGACCGCCCCGAGAAGGGATGAGGGACGACATAGGGAGACACGGGACGCGCGAACCGAGTACGCGACCGACAGAGGTGACGAGCCCGTGAGGAAGGACGGGAGAGGGAGCCGACCGAGCTGAGGCCGGATGAACGAGGGCGGACTCCCACGACGGGGGTAGTAGGGTGATGACGAGAACCAGCCCGGAGGGCACACGCAGGATCGCGCGCCGGAAAGGGGGCAGGGGTGACGGAGTGACGACGAATTCGTCGTCCCCAGAAGGGGAGGAGGAATGACCTGCGCGCGCGTAGGGAGGTGCGAGACGGAACACGGAGGATAGCGAGCAGGGAGCAGAGTCGACAGGGAGAGCGGAATCGACCGTATAGACGGCGTGGCCGGACATGTTGTCCCCTCTCTACAAGCACCCGTGGACGCGGACGTCCCCGCTTAAGGGGGGGCCGTGTAGTATAACCCCCCCTGGGGCTTTATTTTAGATTGGATCAACTCAGAACCGGATCGGTTACTGTAGGGCTCGATGCTCTACAGTACCACCACGTGTATCCCCAAGTACAGAGGGCGCACGTGTACACGTGTATGCGCGGGACCGAAGAACGCGCACACACCTGTACTGTCGGCCCCGGTGGCTGACAGTATTACAGTGTCGACCGACCGCTACAGTACGTCGCTACAGTACATCGGTACTGTACTATTATGATAGGTTATTATGTACATTAAATATGGAGCGGACCGGCGGCGGGGGGAGGAGGACAAGCACGGACTTGTCACCCACCGACCGTCAAGGTCCGACTTCCCGCTTATTCTAAGGTAGCGTTCGCTAACTACCTTAGAGCGGCACCGAGCGCGGGTTGAGGACGCACGCGGTACGCCCACGAGCCGGCTCCGCCTCCGCCCGTCGGTACTGGATCGTTACCCAGTACCGCGCCGGGGCGTCGAGGCGTCGAACCGCTCGCGCGTACCGGCGTCCTCCCCGTTCCCGCTCTACCACGCTACCCGGGCCCGCTGCCCGGTGCCGTTAGCTGGTGCCCCGCTTCACCCCCGTCTTCCCGATCGGACGGGGTCTCGGTCGAACTGCGCATACACCCCTATCGCTGGGGGTGTTTATGCTACAATGTCCACATCGGTGAGGAAGACGGAGAGCAACGCGAAAAAATAGTAGCTACGCTCTCCGAATTCAAGGAGATGTGGAATGGCCGCCTCGGGAAGATTGGTGCCACCAAGCACCGCATCGACCTCAAGGCGGGGGCCAATCCCATCTACCAAGCTCCGTACCGGGCTGGTCCAACCGCACGGGAAAAGGTAAAAACCGAGGTGAACCGCATGCTGCGGGCCGGCGTCATCGAGCCGGCCACGGCAGGATGGGCCAGTCCTGTGGTCTTCGTACCCAAAAAGGACGGTACCATGCGGTTCTGTGTGGACTACCGCAAGCTAAACGCACTCACCATCCGGGATTCCTATCCCCTACAGCGAATGGATGAGTGTATCGACTCACTCGGCGACGCTACAGTGTTCACTACGCTTGATTGCAATAGTGGATACTGGCAAGTTGAAGTCGCCGAGGAGGACCGCGATAAGACGACGTTCGCGTCGCACTGCGGTCTATACCGGTTCGTACGGATGCCGTTCGGTTTAAAGAATGCCCCAGCCACTTTCCAAAGGGCTGTAGACATCATCCTCTCCCGAGTTAAATGGGAAACCGCATTGGTGTGCTTGGATGACGTCATCGTGTACTCTAAATCCGTTACGGAACACCTCGACCACGTTAGGGAGGTACTACAACTGCTGTACACCGCCGGGGTATCGCTGAAGATATGGAAATGTACATTCTTCCACACTTCAGTGACGTACCTGGGGCACATAATCCGACCGGGACGGTTAGAGGTCGAGAGGCGCAACGTCATCGCTATCGAGCGGGCGCTACCTCCCTCTAACCAAACGGAATTACGCTCCTTCCTGGGGATGTGCAATGTCTACAGGCGGTTCGTCCCGAACTTCGCCAAAATTGCCGCTCCCCTCAATAGGAAGACGAGAAAGGATCACCCCTTCGAACTGGGAGTCCTATCCGATTCGGAATATGAGGCCTTTGCCGAGCTAAAGAAGAGGCTGGTCTCACCCCCCATCCTGGCTCTACCCCGTCACGGTTACAAGTACACACTCGACACGGACGCATGTGCGTACCAAGTGGGGTGTGCCCTGCTGCAAGACCAACCGAACGGAGATAAATTACCGATTGGCTACTGGAACCGTAGTCTCACGGATGCTGAGAAGAATTACACGACGACTGAGAAGGAGTGCCTTGCAGTCGTCTGGAGCATCCTGGCATTACGCCCTTAACTGTACGGTGCCACTTTCAATCTCCGAACGGACCATGAGGCCCTCCCGTGGGTCCTCAATTTGGCGGACAGCTCCGGCCGGCTCGCCCGCTGGCGGTTACGCCTGGCGGAGTACGACTACGACGTACAATACCGGCCGGGTGTCAAACACCAATTGACGGATGGGGTATCTCGCCTCCGGACGGACGAAGGGGAAACCGCCGCAGTAGACGACGAAGTCCCGTGCTTCGTCGTTCAAGTGTCAAGACAGGAGCCTAACGTGGGGCCCGTCGATATTGACTGGGCCCCAGCTACCGAACGGAGTCCCGGGAATGCGCGAGAAAGGCCTCAGGCCCTTGCCGTAACTCCCGAACAAACGGACGTATCGTCCCTGTCGGTTGAGGAATTTATCCAAGCACAGGCGGCGGACGAGTTCTGCATCCATGCCGCTCGAACCGTCGGAGAGCCAGACTCAAAGTATGACGTGGACCGTTACGGTTTCTTGGTGCGGAGGTCTCTTCTTGATGGGACACTGCAACGCGTCGTCCCGAAACGGTTAAGGGCCAAGGTGCTGTATTTTGCATACCACCCGAGGTTGGCCGGACACCCCGGTGGGACCAGGATGTACTATACCCTGAGAAGGGAGTACTACTGGCCCCACATGGCCAACGACGTGTACGCCACCGTACGGAATTGTCAATCGTGCTCTGCGACACGGGGCACGATTGTACGTCATCAAAAGGACATGAAACTATTCCCGGCGGGCGGACCCTTGGAGTTTGTCGCAATGGACCTCCTGGGTCCTTTGCCGAAGACCGCACATGGCAATCAGTTCGTCCTTGTGATTACCGACCGGTTCTCGAAGCTCACGCGCAGTGTCGCGCTTCGTACGACAACCGCAGCCGTGGTGGATAACGCATTCCTGGACAACTGGGTGTACGTCTACGGAGCACCACAGTACGTCCTTACCGATAACGGTCCGCAATTTGCGGCGAAGTTCTTCGACGCCGTGTTCGCATTGCTAGGCATACGTCACTATTTGACGACAGCCTACCACCCGCAAACTAACGGGCAGACCGAACGGTTTAATAAGACCATCGTACAGAGGCTCCGACATTATGTCGAGGAGTACCAGCGAGACTGGGACGACTTCCTCCAGCCTCTAACGTATGCTTATAACATACAAGTCCACTGGTCAACGGAGACTACTCCGTTTGACCTGGTGTTGACAAGACAACCGTCCGGATTAACCGTCGCGGGTACAGCGCCCCAGGCTGCGGGAGTCGCCCATGACGACCCACGTACTCCCGTACAGTACAAGCGGGCAACTCTTCGCAAGCTACGGGATGTCCTCGACCGTGCGCGGGTAAAGATGACCGCGGCCCAAAAGCGGTATAAGGAGAACTTCGATAAGAAAGTCCGATTCCGACCGGTAATACAGGAGGGCGACCAAGTCTACGTGGATCGCCCTCCCCGAGCCCTCCGAGCGGCTGAACGACGTGGTCGTGAAGGACAGGGGCTTTGGACGGACGACATGTCCGTCAAGCTTTTACTGAAGACAGAAGGACCCTGTCGGGTCCGCCAAGCCACGGACACGACCGTTACTGTGGAGCAAGACGGGCTTCCCGTACGAGTCAGCATTGACCGCGTCACGCGGATGCCGAGGGGCCCGGGGGACCGGACCATGCCTACAGGAGGCATAAGTGCCCCTTCCGAACGGATTAACCCTCCCCATGGGGACGGTGCTAATACCCCCGAGGAGTTCGTCGTCGAGCGTCTCGTAGCGCATCGCGATACCCCTACTGGTTTGGAATACAAAGTGCGGTGGTATGGCTACACCCCCGCGGATGATACATTCGAACCCGCGGAGGGCCTACCACAAGCCTTTATCGATCGGTATTGGCGAGCCCACCGAGCGTAGTTCCGCTCAGTGGCGCAAGCTAAGAAGGGGGGTCTCCCGGATACTGTACCGGTTGAGACCACCCGCATGTAGAGCATGCGGGGGGCGGAAGCCGCCTACGGGACCGTCACTACCGCTCGGAACTATACGCTCTACGACAGGCTTTGCACCCTCTAAACTACGGCTGGCAGTCGACTCCGTAACCCGCCCGAACTGAGGGCCTGAGTTACAAAATTGGCCAGCCCTCCGGGGAGGTGCCGTGTGTCAAATACTGTACACGCCGCCTATCAGGCGTGTAATCCGAAACGGTGAAGTCCAGGGACCTCAGGGGGATCGCCTAAGTCACTAGGTGTCCGGCGAGGTCGACCATGGTCGACGATGGGGAGCTACAGCACGCCCGCGGTGCCCAAGATAAATACCGTCTCGGATACTTGCAGCGGCGGCGCGACCCCCGACACGTGGCAAAAATTGCCAAGTATCATTCCCGTACTGGTGCGGTGGCCTGCGGCAAAAATCCGGGGACCAAATTGTGAGGGGTGACATCGTTCTGTTCGGCAATTACGTCGAAGTTCGGGCTACGTTTGAGCCCCTAGCGGGCTCAATAAAAATCGTAACCCACCGCCGACCACGGCATCGTACTTCCCGCGTCAAACCGCTTCGGACAGTATAAGGTCCGAAAAACGGTCAATGTCGACCCAGGCGGACCAGCCGCCAATTTCGGTCGACTTTGGGCTACGTTTTGACCCCTAGCAGGGTCAATAAAAATCGTAGCCCACGTCCGAGAACGGCATCGTGCTCACCGCGTCAAGCCGGACCCGGAGGTATCCACTCCGAAAAAGCGGTCATGGCGAGGTGTCAACCGATTTGGAAACGAGATCAGTTTTTATTGGTTTCTAGTGGTTTTTTACAGTCTCGAAATCGGGGTTGTCGGCGAAGTCGCCGGCGGCGCACTCGTACGCCCCTAACCGCCACGGAAGGGGACCCAGTGAGGCCAGAAGGGTCTCCCCGCAACCACGAGGGTCGAGCCCCCCCGCGTACTGTACGCGCCGGTGGAAAAGAGGGGCGTCCGAGTTGGCAAAATGGCCAGCCCTCCGGGGGGGTTCCGTCCATCGGTACGTTGGCACCACTACCCCGGAGGAGCGCCTGCTTATGGGGAGGCGCTGTAGCCCTCCGGGTGGGGCCTGGGTCTGTACCTGGCGCCCCGCCAAGGCGGGACGCACCCGAACGGTACTCTCCAGGGACCCCCGAGAGAGCGCTCAAGTCACTGAGCGCCCCCGGGGTCGGCCATGGATGATGGGGGATGAGGACGAATTGCTGTGAAGCCATGCCGTCCACAAACCCAATCACCGCCACGGAATGGCCGGAGTACAGTACATGTGGTGCATGCGGTACTGTACCCGGTAGCCACACCCAATGGGGGTTCGCTGCAGCGCATTGGTGGCGGTTCGGAACGCCTCCGATTTGAGGGAACAGCCAATCGGAGCTCGTTAAAATGAAAAAAGCCACCTGCCGAACGGAAAACTAGGCAAGTTTTACTAGGAAAAACGCCGGTTTTGAAGCCAGAACGATCCCCCGAACGGAAAATCACGCATATTTTACTGAGAAAAAGGCCGATTTTACCGTGATGGAAAACGGAGCAGCATCGCTCCGGGGCAGCTTGCACTGCGTCTATTGACCCCTAAAGCGGTTGGTACTCCTACCTCCCGCGCTTGGGCGACTTAACGCACCACGGTGCTTCGCCGAGCTCCCCGCGATGCTCGCACCCAACGACCGCTTGACAGCTTCGAGTAGCTGCACGGGATTCCGGTCCGCCCCGCACGAGGCGCGCATGGACCGTACCGACGGACCGCCCTCGCTCACCGAGAGATGATACTGGACATGGGGGCCGCGCCTGCCCCGCAATTCCGCAGAGGGGCGGCCGCCCCTACTCCGAGCCGCGAAGGCTCTCCGGATAAGTTGTTGGCCCCCGGAGCCAGCAGACGGTGAGGGCAAGATCTGGTTCGCCCCGCCCGAGGTGGGTGCAAACTGTACCGAATGGTTGGCTTCCCTCCTCCACGAGGATGGGGAAGCCACAAGAGGCCATTCTCCTACCCCGCGGCCTCGCGGAGGAGCGTCAGCTTTAACCCCAAACCGCAAGGGCCCTGCGGACGAGGGAGTGCCGCGTTCGCTCGGGGTCCCCTGGGAAGCCGTGGTAGCCGCCTCGGCGCCACGACTGGGTGGAGACCACCGCGGGGTGGTACTGTCCCGCGAAGGCGGTGGAATCAACGCCTCGATGGCAGGGAGAATAGCACAGCCGTCCCCATAGGAAGCCATCCCTCGCCACCCGTTGTCGGCATCCGTGTCGCTGCGGTTACCCTTCTCACCGACATGGCCGCCTTCGCAGGAGACTGGCCCATCGCTGGGTCTTTCTCGATCTCCGTCGCCAACAGGGCCGCCTCAAGGGGATTCTCCTCTAACTACCGGGGCGGACGTCTGCGTAAAAGTCCTTACGGTATCTTCCGGGGGCGTGGGACCAATCGAGCCCCACTCAGACCCTAGACCGTCGAAGATATTTATTCCCCGGTGTCACCGTTGGGAAATCCGTCCGCGGAGAATCTCCGGGGCAGCTACTGCACGCCCCGACCTCCGCAGACGTTTGACAAGCTCGTGGCTCGGGAATGCTGGACGGGCGATCTCCCAGAGATTCCAAGCCCTGTCGGTCCTCGAGACGCGGCTCCGGCGAGGTTTCTATTACCGTCGAGCCGTCGGCCCTGTCCGGCGGGTTGGGGGCAGCTGGCGTTACCGTCACTGCTCTTAACCTACCCACCGTTCAGACGAGCTACGGGAGTCTCTGCACGGGAATACTCCGGCGCGATCTCGACACGGGAAGGCGAGGCAGTCTCGCCTAAGCCCTCGACCGCGTTGCCGGCGCTGTCGTGGCCGGCACCGTCGGGTTTCCCCCTGTCCTTTGATCCGTTATCGGTACTGTACGGGTGAGAGAGGGTGATTAGGACCTGTCGATCAAGAAGTCAGTGGGGATGGAATACGGTTAGTCGCGTCAGGAAGCAGGGATCGCAACCGCATGGAAATTAGCGCCCGGCTCACATGGCCAAGCGAAAAACCGCCATGCTGCCCGACCGGGGCGCCGGCGCTTGCCCATGACGGAGAGGGTCCGCGCAGTGAGGTCGTCGGCTGCAAAGCGGCGGCTAGTACCGACACGGAATGTTTGCGCCAAGGATGGCCGTGGTGGGAAGACTTGAAGTGGAAATGCAGAATCCGGGACGGACGGCACGAAGACGTGCCGTCATTTAAGAAGGGGGGTCTGTGGTACAATTGCCAAGTGGCGCTACTGTACTAGGTGGGCGCCAGAGGCCTCGCCAAGTACAGTAGTAAGATGTTAACCGATACGGTGCATACGTGGCCAGCACGTGTAGATGTGGCCACATGGGAGTCCACGTGTAGTTAGTGGCACCGGCTACTGCAGGTGTACACGTGGTGCGCGACCGATCGGTGGGTTAGTACAGTAGTCATTTTTAGTTACCGTAAGCTACAGTAAGCTGGCTACAGTATGTACAGCTACTGTAGTCCGTCCGGTGCCACCGCCCTACTAGGGGGTATAAGATAGGGGGGCACCGGGCTGGAGGTAAACCGAGGCAAGCACGCCTCCCCTTACTTCCTACCCTAGTCCTTTTACCGTACGGTTAAGTAAGTCCCTCAGGTTTCCAGCTCGCCACCGGTCGTACTGCTCTATATCCCAGTACGACTGCGCGTGTCCAGTGCGGTGTACCTCCCTTGTCCAGTGCTTCCTACCGTTCCGGATTATTCTACCTGAGACTCCAGTGTAGCGGTCCCCCAGGCTCCCTCATTTTTAGGTACAGCCTGTCCTTTTCCGTTTACGGTTTAGCGTCCCTACGGTTGTACCACAGCGGTGTCTCAGCTCGTGATTCCAAGAAGTCCACAATGAGGTATCTTGATTTCGTGTCAATTATCGTGAGTGTGTACTTGTTTCCTTGGCGTGAGGGCGGTTTGAACAGTCCGCATATGTCACTGCTGAACGCTGCTCCTACTGGGTACCTGTGTGTGGTTGGGTAGTGCGCGGCCGGTTGTTGTTTCGCGGCTGCGCAGCTCGAGCAGGTGATGCGTGGGGGTCTTTGTCTCAACGTGGGTGGGAGGTTGGGCAAGAGGCCGAGCTTTGCTATTTTGTGAAGCGTGGCGGGGCGTATGTGATTGAAGATCACATGTGTAGAGCACTGTACCGCTACGTTGCATGACAGGACGCGTTATACACGTGGTCATACCCCACGTGTATCCGTGTCATACCCCACGTGCATTCGTGTCATACCCCACGTGTATCCGTGTCATACCCCACGTATACCCGTGTCATACTCCACGTGTACCCGTGTCATACTCCCCGTATACCCATGTCCACAACCACGTGTCACGGTTGTCATACTACTCTATTTAGTTGGATATTATTATTATTGTGCCGACGGCGACTACTATATAGTCGACGTCCGTCCCAAAGTAAAACCGACGCGAAGCCTTGGGTTCTTTCCGATGTTTCTGGATTCTCGGTAGTAGCCTCGCGCCTGTACTCGCCCACTCTGTGCGACACCACGCGAACCCATCCACTTCCCCGAATCTCCTCTTTCCTACCGCGCGCTGCTACTGAGGTCCTCTATGTAGCATAACCCCCCCCCGGGGGCTTTATTTTAGATTAGATCAACTCCGAATCGGATCAGGTACTGTAGGGCTCGATGCTCTACAGTAGCACCACGTGTACCCCCAAGTACAGGGGGCGCACGTGTACACGTGTACACGCGGGACCGAAGAGCGCGCACACACGTGTACTGTCAGCCCCGATGGCTGACAGTATTACAGTGTCGACCGACCGCTACAGTACGTCGCTACAGTACATCAGTACTGTACTATTATGATATGTTATTATGTACATTAAATATGGAGCGGACGGGCGGCGGGAAAAGGCGACAAGGACGGACTTGTCGACGACCGACCGCCGGGGGCCGACGCCCCGCTTATTCTAACCGCGCGCCTTTTCCTTCGCGCGCGTTAGACGACACCGAGTGCGGGTAGAGGACGCGTGACGCACGCCCACGAGCCGGATCCACCTCCGCCCGTCGGTACTGGATCGTTACCCAGTACCGCACCGGGGCGTCGAGGCGTCGATCCGCTTGCGCGTGCGCCCGTCCTCCCCCGATCCCGCTCTACCACGCTACCCCGGCCCGTGCTCCGGTTCCGTAGCGGGTGTCCGTCTTCCCTTGTCTTCTCCCTCTCGAGGGTCTCCGCAAGAACTGAGTATACACCCCTCTCCGTTGGGGGTGTTTATACTACAGTGGTCTCCCAACCTAGAAGACCCCGAGATCTCTCCGTGAAGACTTCCGCTTCCCTCAGCGAACCGATCGCGTCGAGATGAGCCAAGAGTTTGAGCCCTCGATCCGCTCTGAAGCGGCGGATCTGAGTCCGGCCGCTGTGCAGTCCCCATCCGCCCCGTCGGGCGACGGCGACGCAGGTCCTCGTGACCGCGAACCGTCGCTCGGATCCTCCGAGGAAAGAGCGGCGGCGATGTTCGAACGCATAGCCGAATACATCGAGAAAGTCCGTACTTCCCTTCGGATCGATGTATCGGACCATGTATACACTCGATGTATGGCCGAACTCCGCTCCCTGCGTGAAGGGAGGTTCGATAGAGTGACGCAGTCCTTAGAGAATCTCCGAGCACTGATCGACGAGTTACACTCGCCGATAGTGCTCGTCGAAGACTCCCGTTTCGCCTCGCCCGGACCGTCCGGGCAAGGTCGCCCTGAGAGGCCGACCTCGGTGAGACGACCCGAAGACCGAACCTCTCCGTCCGCAGAGCAATTGGGTGCGTTCGCGCACCTCTCCGCTGAGCTCGACGCCACTCGTCGGCGTGCTCGTGACATGGAACGTACCATGGCCGAAAGGCTACCCGGTGCCCCCTCGAGAGGGCCCGGTGGTACCGTACCTCCGAGCGCCGCCGCCCCCGAAGGTTGGCGTCCGACTGGTGCCGCTACCAGTCGGACTGCAGAAGGAATCCGGAGAACCGATGTTCTCCGTCGATCCCCGCTGGGGCGGCTATCCGCCGGCGAGTTACGCCGAGCATCCAGGTCCGGTAGTCGTCCGTACGCTACCGGTTACCTCCTTCGGCACGCTGGGTCCCGCTGAACCCGGGCTCGAGCCGGTACATACGATGATCCAAGAGTTCAGCGCCGTTGCTGACTATCGTATGTACCGCTTGGATAGCACCTCGAGGCTCGTTACCTCGGGTGACGCGGGACGGATCGCGAAGTATGTCCAACGCTGTCGTGGGATCCGTCCCACGATGCGAAGCTTCGACGGTACCGACCCGATCCAGCTGCTGCCGTTCTTGAAGGATATCCGAATCACGTTCAAATCGCAACACCTGACCGAAGGTGTTGCGGTACGAGTCCTCGCGCACTTCCTCGAGCGCGACGCGGAGCGCCTGTATACGAGTTATA
This sequence comes from Chondrus crispus, assembly GCF_000350225.1. NCBI lineage: Eukaryota > Rhodophyta > Florideophyceae > Gigartinales > Gigartinaceae > Chondrus > Chondrus crispus. Next base: position 11,934 of record NW_005179305.1, read on the forward strand.
CGATGCGTGGCCTCCGCGCCGGCCAGCTCCACGACGACGTGAGCTGACCGGGGCTCGTGAATCAATTCCTAAAACGCTACCTCACGGACGACGTGTTAGGTGAAGCGTACGACGCTGTCGTTACGGCGCGACAGCAATCGCATGAGACGGAAAGCACGTTTGCTGACCGACTCGAGACTGCCGCGTTCCGATGCACGGCAGTCTTCTCCGAACAGTCCCTCGCGCACTACTTCGTGCGGGAACTTGCACCGGCAACCCGTGCCGCAGTATCTGAAACTGTGCAAAGGCTGCCAGGCAGTCAGAAGACCGATCTTCCGACCATCCGCCGTATCGCCACGGCGGAAGGTCCAACGTACCGCGCCCGGCGCGGTTTACCTCTGCCGGATTCGAAAACGGCAGGGAGGGCTGGCTGGACTACGAAGTCCGCCGCGACAAGTTCGCCCGCCTCGACCCTCCATATCGGAGAGGATGAGTGGCAGGCCGACCCTGTCCTCATTACGCAAGGACCAGGGCCCGTGGGGGCACGAACCCCCTCACCGATGTCGACCGGAACGACATCGAGTTACGCGACCGCATTCGCGGCTACTCCGAGAGTGGCAAAGGGCACGGACCCTCGCGTCGCCGAGCTCGATATCTCGAGTCGAGATAGGGGAAGCGCCTCGCCTCGCGTGCCCCTCCTCACCGATGAGGAGGCGCGGCACGCGGCGACCTTCGCCTCAACGGACGGCAGCGCGTACGTGTGCTGGCTATGCCGTACGTACGGGCATGCCATGTACGCGTGCCCGTTCCTGTCGCCGGAACAACGAATGTTCACGGCGTACAGGAACTACCGCTACCAGATGGAGACGCGCCCCGGTGCGCGTAATCTCCTCCGGCAGGCGGCGGGCGAAGGCCGTCCCCCGCGTCAAGGTTTCCCGAACCGATCGGGCGGGTACCGTCGTAACGAAGTCGATCGTCGGGATCGACCCGCCTATCGCCAGGCGGACACAAGGTACCCGCACCAAGGAGAGAGAGAGGACCGAGACCGTTCTCGGTTACCCCAACAGGTACAAAATGCGATAATGTACCTGCAAGACTGGGTAGAGGATCCGTACCCTCTACCCACAGACGGTCACGAAGGCGAGCCGACTCGCTTCGTCCCCCATATCCTGCGACGACCGGACGCCGCAGGTCAAGGCCCGGAAGTACTCGAATACTTCGCCACGGCCGCCGAGCCGCGGTGGGGGAATCGTCCCGACCCACGCGGCCGGCTACCGGAAGAAGACCTGGCTGTCGATAGCCAGGAGGTTAGCTCCGATAGCACGGGTAGTTCGAAAAAAGGGTAAAGACGGTTACGTACACGCGGTCGCGTGAGCCGTCTTTTCCCCACGAACTAGACCCGACCCCGCGTGCTCGCCGAGGACACGGGGGGTATTGTCCGATAATACATCCCCCGCTACCGGAGGCGAACACGGGAGCTCCTGTAATGCCGATACAGGAGGGAGCGCACGTCGAGGCCTCCGAAGGCCCGACGTTAGGAGGACAAGACACCGGGACAGCCGACGTCCCGGGGAGGCCTAAAAATGGCGACGGGGGCAACGACGACCGAAAAGATTCGGTCGACCCCCTGACTCCCGCGAGCCCAAGGTCGCCGGAGAAGGGTTCGTGTCGTACGGACTCGAATAATCCGGGGGGCGTCACTGATCCGCGGACGCCCCAAGGAAGGGGGAGAAGGAAACGCAAGCGGGGCCAGCACCGAAATCGAAGGCCCCGGCGGAACGACTTCACCGATAAGGCCGCCCCGAAGGTTGTCGACGGCGTCATTTGCCTTATGACGTCGAAGATTTACAACGTCCTCGGCTCGATAGTCACAGAGGGAAATGCATTCAAACCCCGCACGATCGCCGTTGATACGTGCTCAGGGTATAATCTGGTGAGGAAGGCCGACCTTCCCCCCGATTGGACGCGTTACGTCGTGCACGACGCACCTCTGCCACGATTGGCAGGCGCGAATAGCAACCCCCTCAAGCTTTTGGCCGTCGTCCGCCTGGCTGTGCGGTTGAGGAACACGGTGTTCCGAATTCCGTTCGTAGTCGCAGACCAGCTCGCCGTGCCGGTTCTCCTCGGCACGGCCTTCATCGATACGCACGTGCGATGTATCGACATCGAGGCTCAACGGATGGAGCTGCGCCAAGGCGGCTCTGTTGCCATCGTCGACGGAAAAGGGGAGCCGACTCCCCGTACCAGGCGTAGCGGACGCCAAACGAGACGGCCCGATGTACGAGAGGAGGCCCCGCAGGCGATCCAAATCGCCCGCTGGGTTACCATCCCCGCGAGGTCGCAAGCCCGAGTGCGCGTCACCACTGCGGGGAGGGGCCTCGTATTCATGGAGCCGAAGCCGTCACTTCAACACCGACATGGAGTGAGGCTGACGAACGGCGTCGTCGAGGTACTGCCGAATCAGACCTTCGACGTCCTCGTCGCGAACTTTTCGCGACGGGAAAGGCGGCTTCCGAAGCACACCGTCGTAGGGTATGCGACGCGCAACACCCTCGCGATCCTGACGCCCGAACGTCGCGTCGCCGAGGGGGTCGCACACGCGCTACACCTGACCGACTTGACCGATCAAGTCGGGAAGGCAAGAGCTGGACGACCAAGCTCCGATGAGCTAGAGAGCGTTAGGAGGGAACAGGTGGGTACGGACGATCGGCCACCTAGAGACCAACCGATGGCGGGAGGCACCGTAAACATCCACAAAAAGGATCCCAAAAATCCACCGATGGATTGGGAAAAAGAGGTGGACTTGTCATACATCGACGATGACAAGCTCCGTGGCCACGTACTCGAGATGCTCCGTAAGCATTCGAGTCTGTGGAGCGGTGCGCTCGGAACGATCCGAGCCACGGAACACTGCATCCCTCTCGAACCGGGAACGAAACCGATTCGTTCGATGCCCTATCGGAAGGGGCCCGCCATTTGCGAGATGGTTGCCAAGGAGGTCAACCAAATGCTGAACGCAGGGGTTATCGAACCCGCGAGCACCGAGTGGGCGTCCCCGGTGGTGCTCGTCCCGAATTAAGAAGGCTCTCTTCGGTTCTGCGTGGACTACCGGCGTCTCAACGCGAAGACCGCAGCGGATTCGTATCCGCTGCCCCGGATGGACGACTGCATCGACTCGTTAGGAGATGCAGCCGTCTTTACGACGTTGTACTGCAATTCCGGTTATTGGCAGATCCCCGTCACTCCGGAGGACCGGGATAAGACCACGTTTACGACGCACATGGGCACGTTTCGCCACCTGCGCATGCCGTTCGGACTAAAAGGGGCACCGGCCACCTTCCAACGTGCATTGGATATTATCCTTTCCGAAGTCCGCTGGCAAATATGCCTCGTCTATCTCGATGACGTCATAGTGTTCTCGCGTACGGACGCGGAACACGCGAAGCATCTCGACACTGTCTTGAGCTTGTTAGGGAGTGCCGGCATCTCCCTCAAGCTCAAGAAGTGTAGCTTCTTTCAACCGAAGGTACACTACCTGGGGCACGTCATCTCCCCAGGTAAGTTGAGCGTGGCCGATACGGCGGCCGACGCCTTCCGAACGTTCACGTTCCCGAGGACGCTGACGCAAGTGCGCTCGTTCCTCGGGGCGTGTAACGTATATCGCCGCTTCGTTAAGGGCTTCTCGAAAATAGCCCGTCCGTTGACGGATATGACGCGCAAGGATTCCGATCCTGACTTCTATAATCCTACCGAGGATCAACTCCAGGCGTTCGAGAACCTTAAGGAGTGCATGCTCGCTCCGCCGATCCTCGCGTTGCCTCGGCATGGACGACCGTACATGATCGACACCGACGCGAGCGCCTACCAACTAGGCTGCACACTGCTCCAAGAGCACGACCAGCCAAACGATTGGCGCCCCGTTGGGTATTGGTCTTACTCGCTGAACGACAGCGAACGAAACTACAGCGCTACCGAGCGCGAATGCTTCGCCGTAGTGTGGGCCGTCCGCACACTACGGCCGTACGTTGAAGGCACGAAGTTCACAGTCCGAACGGATCACGACGCCTTGAGGTGGCTCATGTCCCTCACCGAGAGTTCCGGAAGACTCACCCGGTGGCGGCTACGTCTGGCTGAATACGACTTCACCATTCAGTACCGCCCCGGGCGCGTGCACCAGGTACCGGACGCCCTGTCACGCCTCGTGTCGCCGAGAGTCGTCGACGACCCTCGCCCCAGCGTCGAGGTGGATGACGACATTCCCACCTTCGACACGGGCACGACCGTTCGAGACGTATCGAACGAGCTCGCGGGCCACGTTGGCATCGCGAGCTGCGACCACGAGGTCGAGCACATCTTCGCGACGACACGGAACCAAGCCAGCTCACGAAGAAGGTCGCGCGCCCGAGCGCGCGACGAGCCGAGGGGCGACGACGAAGCCCCCGCTCTCCAAGGACCCAATTCGTTCTGGGAGGAGAATGAAGAGTTCGACGCCACCGACATCGAGCGCACCGCAGACCACGAGGCTGGCGCGCTCGACTCTTCGGTCGCCCCTCTGCAGGACGACCTTCCGGCTCCTCTTACGATAGAGGAGATTGCCGACGAGCAACGCGTGGATGACTTCTGCCAAACCGTTTTGGCACGACAGTCAGAGTCCCGGGACTCCGCGTTCTTCGAGGACCACCAGGGGGTGCTCAAACGGAGACACCCCTTCGACCCTGCTATCGCGCAGGTGGTGGTACCTCGGACGCTCCGCGCTAGGCTCCTTCGCCTGTGCCACAACCCGGTCATCGCAGGGCACCCGGGCCAGAACCGTATGTACTACGCGCTCCGTCGCGAGTACTACTGGCCCCATCTGGCCGCAGATGTTGCCGCCACGGTGCGAGGTTGTCGAACCTGCGCGATGAACCGGGTCAAGCTGAGGAAACATCTCAACCGATTGAGATTGTTTCCAGCTACGAGGCCGCTCGAGAGTCTGGCCATCGACATCTTGGGGCCGCTCCCCAAGACGAAGGCAGGAAAACGGTTCCTGCTCGTGATTACGGACCGCTTTAGCAAGCTGACGCAAGTCGTGGCGCTCCGCACGATAACCGCATACACCGTCGCAGTTGCGTTCTGCCAATCGTGGGTGTTTAAGTACGGCGTCCCGCGCACGTTGCTGTCGGATAACGGACCGCAGTTTAATGCCAAGTTTTTCCACACCACGTGCCGTGTTCTGGGGATAACTAATATGTACACATCGGCGTACCATCCCCAGACGAACGGGCAAGTCGAGCGATACAACCGAACGATCGCTGCGATGCTACGCAACTACGTAGGCGAGCATCAAGATACTGGGACATGTACGTGAGGCCGCTTACGTATGCGTATAACTCCCACGTACACCGCACCACCAACACCACGCCGTTCGAGCTCGTGCTCAGCAGACCACCGCCGGAGTTCTCGCTTCGACGAGCCGACGGTGACGTTCCCCCTGCCGACAGGGGGAACCAACGTGCCGAATTCCCCAAGACCTTGGATTCGACAATCCAGAGGGCCTACGGGAGCCTGCGACGGACGCAGGCTCGCTACAAGCGCGACTTCGATAAGCGCATACGACGGATCAATTCGCGACTCCATCCGGGAGAGTACGTATACCTCAACCCTACCGACGGGGGGAAGACTTCGAACAAGCTCGCGTCCCCCGCAGTCGGACCCTACCGCGTCCTCGCGAACGACCACCAAACCATCACGATCGATCGTGATGGGGTCACTGAGCGGGTCTCCGCAGATCGTTGCGTATACGCGCCACCGCCGACGGACGAACTACGGGCGAGCACAACAACCCCAGCTGACCTCGCCGACAAGGTCAGAGAGAGGACACAGTACACTGTCGAGCGACTACTGAAGCACCGGGATATGGAAGACGGAACTATCGAGTTCCTCATCAAGTGGGCGGATTTCGACACGCCCACCTGGACTGCGCGGACTCACGTCCCGGAGGAGTTGGTGTCTCGTTACGCCCAACGCCTCCGGAGACGCACCGGCATGGACCTCAACTCAAACGTGAACGCGGACGTTCACGCTTGAGGAGGGGGCCCCCAACCGCTCCTTTTGGGATAAAGGTAACCGACCGCGGTTGGACAAAATTCCAATAAAGGAGCAAGGACACCGGTCCTCCAACCTCCCCCGACGGGGAGGGAGTCACACGACTCCAGGAGCAACACCGGACGAAGATCCTCGAAAGGAGCACGCAAACGCGAAGAAGTTACATGACAGCAAGCAGTACGGGCTGCCCTATGACAGTCCCAGAGGAAGCGGCAACTAACGGAGAAGAACAACGGACCCTCCCAGCCGACAATACGGACCAGAACCGCGGTAGCCCACAGGGGTATTAACACGACAGCATGAGTCAGGGAGTCCCGAATCCCCTCGTCGCCACAGGGGCGCAGCAGCGATCTGCATGAACTCTCGAATCGCCAATTGTTGAACGCCAACTCACGGGGTAGGGCGTGGGATTTCACGCGCTCTGTAGCGTGCCATGCCCACCGAAAGGGTCGCCTCGATAACCTGGCGCCGGTGCGTGAGTACGCGAACGTACGGGGCGCCTAAAATAAGGCACGAGGAGCAATGGAGGCGTACCCATGCTCAAGGTACGGACCAAGTGAGGACGAGGTGAACAAGCCCGACGCCCAATTAATACGTCGGCGCAGAACTCGTGCCACAACTGTCGACCCGCCTCACCGTCAGCCTGCGGTACGCACTGTAAATTCGGTACAGACCGTTCTGGCAAACCGCCGCCACCGACGTCAGAAGGTTAAAAACAGATGAAATTAAGGGTGAATGGGAAATTACACAGCCACGCGCGGGTGGCACGTGCGGGAAGCGCCACCGAGCCACATGTAATCGATGACAGGGCAGCGATACGTGCGTCGCGCCCGACACTTGGCAATAACCACCCCACGGGCGGGGACTAATTTTTTGGCAAAAATACATTTTCGCGGGAAAATTAATTTTTGCAATTTTTTGCTGATCTAATCAACATCAAGGCGCTGTTGCGCAAGTGCAGTGCTGGACAGCACGCGCGCGCGCATGTCGCGCTGTAGAGCTTGCGCTCTACAGTAGCTACTGGACAAAAACGCGCACGCGCGCGCTGCATACACGACGCGCTGAACTCCCCCGTGCCCTCTGCCTGCCTTCACCGTGGCCCCGCGTCTGCGCTCCCTCCTTCCGCCCGCGCGCTGACACGGCGCTGCCCTACGAGCCCTCGCCGCCGACGGCGAGGGGGCCAAAGAGAATTGCATTCGTCGCGCGCCGCGCCCTCGCCATCGGTGGCGAGGGCCGCGAAGGATAAGGACCGCGCCGCGCATTCGTCGCGTGCCGCGCCCTCGACCGGTTCGAGGGCAAGGGCCGCTTATCGTTGTTTTAGACCCGGACCGTCCGGGTCTCCTTGCACCCACCCTCCGCCGCCAGCGTGCCGCGCTAGGCGCAGCTGCGAGCGGGAAACACCAGGGCTCGCGCGAGCCACGCAAGGGGGAGGCTCATCACCGGAACCGCGCGACGCGGGTTAGGGACAAGAACAGAAGATGCGAAGAGTCTTTACGGAAAGCACAGGACGAGTCGTCTCGGAACGGGGAACTGTACCCCCTCAACGAGTGCCATCGGGGCCCCGGTCCGAAGGCATCGGCGGGCAGTACCCGGGATAACACAGAACATCGGAGTTCCGCGGCGGATCCCCCGCAGCCTCCTCGAGAGGGGGCATAGCGGGCGGCTGGTATGAACCACCTCCTCGTACAGGGGCCGCGTGCGCCCCGGAACCGTACAACGTCAGGGGAACAACCGTCGGGACGGCATAAGGATCGGGCCTGCTGGAGGGCTGCGAGACGACCTCACGAATCGCGCGCACCCGAGCGGCGGGCAAGGTGTCCCGCTCCTGACGGTACCGGTCCCGGTCCGATACAGTGCGTTCGTACGCGCTATTCTGGTGACGAGCGGTGTCCCGCGTGGAGTCAATCTCGCCTTGCAAACGGTGCAGCGAGAGGGAGAGCGAGTCGCGCTCCCCGCTGAGGCGGCGAGCCTCAGTACTCCGCGCGAGGAACCAGCTCGCCATGGTCGACAGGAGACTACTCACTGTCCAGGCCTGGTTCCTGGCGTGCCCCAAGGCCTGCGCGAGCCCGGGCACCGAAGCAACGTCCTCCGTCGTAAGTGAAAGGTCCAGAGCCGCCATCCCAGGGGCCAGGGCAACGGAGCGGTCGTCCAGCGGAGGCATAGGGGGAATCGCCTCCGACGCGACGGGTAACACCGTTCGCTCGTCCGGCCCACGGGGCGAGGTGGAGCGAAACAAGTCGGACCCCGCCATGGCCGGATGAGGCGGGACGGCGTCTAGATCCCGATACCGCTTGCGGCGGTTCCGCCGCAACCCGAAGCCGACGCCACCACGCCTCCCCCTCGACCCGGCCGAGTCCGGAGTCGCTGCCGAGCGAGACACGAACGCGTCCACCCTCGAGTCGTACAGGAGGAACGGGCTTCGGGTGCCCGTCGTGAAGTCAGGCCAGTGGTGATGATGACGCTCGCTCACCTTGCTGGCTCGGGTCATCAGGGACACGACGCTATCGAGCGTCCAGGAGACCTGGGGAAGGCCGCGCTCGAGCGGGTGTGGGTAAATCGGGCCCTAGACGCCCCAGAAACGTCACGGTCTTGTCCGGCTGAAGGAAAACGCGACCATGTTCGCACAACTCTGCCATGAAGGCGCTCCCGAGGGACCAAGCCCATTCTTTTTCGCAGCTGTCAAGTAGAGGAACGCGGGCGGGGTGACTCGGGTCGACCGCAGCGTACCCAAAGTGCTTCAGCACGTAGGGAAGAAGAGGGTGTATCCCTAAGGAAGGAAAGGTGTCACGAACCACGCGCGGAAGTGAGGGAAAGTCCCCCGGGGAAATGCCTTGCTCGAACGCGGCAGACGCAAAGACGCGACCGTCTTCCTCCGAGGACCGCTTGTAGGCGGACCAGTCTCGATGGGCCACGGCGATGCCATGGAGCCGCATCAGTGTTGCGGCAGACTTCTGAAGAGCGACCCGGGGCTTGGTGTACGCGTACGGACGCGGATACACGTAAAGTCCCGGGATCTCCGCGAGCATAAAACGGGGCGGACAGTCCGAGTCGAACCCGGACAGGTAAGCTGCCATAAGATCGACGTACATTACCTCCTCCATACCGAAAGCAAACGTGCGATCTCCTCGTATCCCGTCGGGGATTTGGTAAGCCACGCCGTCCCCTTCAGCAAGGAGACGGCTAAGGGCCAGCGCGGATTGATCAGCGAGGCCGGCCTCGCTGATGTTACGGATGCGGGACAAATCAGGGCGTAAGGATGGGCTCGCCAAGATCTCGCCCACCGTCACGCCCACACGAGCGTGGCGCGCCCACGGATACCTGAGGTCACTGAGCGGCAGCGGAGAGGACCGCAAAAGAGGAACGCCGAACCAGCGCGTCGTGCTGGGAACATCACCCTCTGTCACCCTTAGGCTTGGCCCGTGAAGGGGAGAAACCACGGCTCCAGAAGGGACCCCAACGATGGGGTCAGCCGCCCCCTCAGCCACGGTGGGACGAGGGGCTTGGGACTCGCCCCCATGCGGTGCGTCGACAACGCGTGTAGGGGCGTCAGTCAATTCCACGGACAGCGTGGACTCCGTCGACGGGCGGGTCCTCTGAAAGGGGGATGTCGGCGCTGGCGTAGCGGCGCACGCGTCAGGAGGAGGCGCGTTCGACAACAGAAGCGACGATGCCTCCGTAGTGGCGACTCGAACCGCCGCGGCAACGGCCGGCGGCGGCGGTGACGGCGGTTTCGGAACCGATGGCGGTGGCATGCCGAGACAGTGTCAGCCGGACCCAAATCTCGAGATTGTGCGAGAACGCCGAGAGCCCGCTCGATGGCAGGGCAAGACAGGATCCCACGGTCCACGAAGAAACGACACGGGGACACGCGATGACGGAGAGGAGAGACTGCCAACGGAAGGAATGTGAACGGAAAGGGGAAGCCACGACACTTAGATCGAGGGGGGAAGCACGAGCCGCCCTACAAGCACATGTGAACGCGGACGTTCACACTTGTGGGGGGGGGCCGTGTAGCATAACCCCCCCTCGGGGGCTTTATTTTAGATTAGATCAACTCCGAATCGGATCAGGTACTGTAGGGCTCGATGCTCTACAGTAGCACCGCGTGTACCCCCAAGTACAGGGGGCGCACGTGTACACGTGTACGCGCGGGACCGAAGAGCGCACACACACGTGTACTGTCAGCCCCGATGGCTGACAGTATTACAGTGTCGACCGACCGCTACAGTACGTCGCTACAGTACATTGGTACTGTACTATTATGATATATTATTTTGTACATTAAATATGGAGCGGACGGGCGGCGGGAAAAGGCGACAAGGACGGACTTGTCGACGACCGACCGCGGGGGAGCCGACGCCCGCTTATTCTAACCGCGCGCCTTCGCCTTCGCGCGCGTTAGACGACACCGAGTGCGGGTAGAGGACGCGCGACACACGCCCACGAGCCGGATCCACCTCCGCCCGTCGGTACTGGATCGTTACCCAGTACCGCCCCGGGGCGTCGAGGCGTCGATCCGCTCGCGCGTGCGCGCGTCCTCCCCCGATCCCGCTCTACCACGCTACCCGGGCCCGTGCTCCGGTTCCGTAGCGGGTGTCCGTCTTCCCTTGTCTTCTCCCTCTCGAGGGTCTCCGCAAGAGCTGAGTATACACCCCTCTCCGTTGGGGGTGTTTATACTACACTCTACCGCTCCCTACGCGCGTTCGCTGTCGCTTCGCCCCGCTTACTTCTTGCTACGCTCCGTGTCTTGTTTCTTTCGTACCACTCTACCTACCGCGCACGCGCGCCCCGGACCCCGTTGCCGGTTATCACCAGGTGGTCTCCCGTATCCCACTCACCCCGCGTTCCGAACACGCGTGCTCTGCCTGAGGCTGACACATGTGGCCTCAGTGCACGACAACATGGTAGTGGTGAGAGTCCTTTTCGCCTGCGGGGTGTGCCGGGGTGTGGCAGCGGTGCGGGGTTCTGCCTGACATGGCCCTTTTTCACTTTCGGCGCCACGTGTCCGATTGTTGGCGTGCGGCGGGGTTTAGGTTTAGCCGTCGTCTTTTTATTTTTGTTTTCGGGGATTTCTTGTTGACCGTGATGGGGCACTGCCCGGACTGCCAGTCCGTTCTTCCATGCTGTGTCTTTTCACCTTTGCCAATTGCAGGTAGTACATGCCTTTGGTGAACCGTGCTTGGACAACCGTCTGCAGTGGGCTCGTGCTCGAGTCGAGGATGAGCGCTTGGGTGGGCGTGAACCTGACTTCTCCCCATTGCGCGGCAATGTCGGCCGCGAAATGGGTGGAGCGCAGTGCGGGGTTGGCAATGGCAGGGATCCGGATCTGCCTATTCGTACCGGTCGAGATGTGGATGATCCCCTTCAGGTTCGTCCTCATCGAGGGTCTGGTGTACTGCAGTGTAGTCGTACTCGTCTTCTACTGTAGAGACTTGTCCGGTTATGTAGTGGCGCTGCGGGTGGGTGCGGCCCGTCAATGTACGCTTATGGTCAATGGTGGTGGTCCATTGCCTTCTTCCGGGCTTTGGGGCCGTCATGCCGTGTTTTGGGAGAGGCGTGTAGTTGCGCGGGTCGGTGCGCCAACGTGCGTTCCGTGGTTGGTACGGACGCTTCTTTTTTTCCTTAGTTGGTTTCTTCGCTGGGTAGAGCGGGGGTTAGCTTGTCCTGCCTTTTTGTCTCGATCGCGAGAGTTGTGGCCTCCATTTCTTGCGGATTAGGCTTAGCTTGGCCGGGCAATTAAGGATGGCTCTACGGGGGTGTCCGGAGCTCTTGGGATGGGCTCAACGGAGGTGTCCGGAGCTGGCTCCACGGCATTATCCAGAGCTCTACCAGGTGCCTCTACGCGAGTGTGCGGACTGAGATGTAGTGGAGCGACGGGGCTGGTGGTGCCGTGGTTGTCGTCTTCCTGATCTCGTCCAAGGCGATCTTCGAGGTGCCTGGGATCGTCTTGCAGTGGGGTGTTGTTCGGGTCCATAACCTGTGGTGCAAGATCGATGCCGTCCGTTTACTGATGCCTATCGAGTCTCTACCTTATAAGGGAATGGGAGGGATCAGTGAGACGGCGGTGAATAAAGATGATCTAATTCCGCTGTCATGCGTGTGCTACGTGTGCACGTATGGCTCTCATGACAGGCAACAAGCAGCGGCCTGCCAAGTTTCTGCCATCCGACAACCTCCTTCCACCTGCACCCTCTCCGCGAGCGCCCTCGTCCGCCGCACCAGCCGCTCGTTCTCGCGCTCCACGCCGCCCATCCACGCCGTCTTCCGCGCCTCCCGCATCACACCACCTTCCTCCTCTCGCGGCTTCGCCTCGCGCTCGCCCGGCTCCGACCTTCCTCCTCTCGCGGCTTCGCCTCACGCTCGCCCGGTTCCGAGCCGCGCTCACCCTCCGCACCGACACGCACGCCGCCTCTGCCGCCTCTTCGCCTTCGCCCACCTGGCCCGCCGTCGCCAGCGCCGCCGCCGGCCCAGCCCGTGTCCCACCATCAGAGCCTTCCCCGCCGCCCTCGCCCACCGCGCCCCAACGCACCGCCAGCGCCTCCATTGCTGCCAACAGAAGCTCGAACTCCTGCGAGAACGGATACATCGTGCCTAGCCGTCGCGCCGCCGCTGCACCGCCGCCGCGTATCGCCACCAGCGACAGCAGCACCCCTAGCTCCTCGAGCGCGCCTCCGCCCTCCATCCCGCGTCCGCTGCTGCCGCTCATCTTGGCGCGCTGCCTGTGCGGGGAGGACACACAGCACGTCGAGGTTAGGGCGCGCGCAACGGAGGCGGCAGCCCACATCTAGACGCGCGGGCTTAGGATGGGCGGCGCAGGCGTCGGCAGGGATGCACGCATTGCTGCGCACGGGCGGGAAGCAAGGCGGCGAACGCAATGCGGCGTGGTGCTTGCGCCGCGAGTCGCGCGTGGTTTGAACGGAAAGCGTTTGTGGGCGGAGATGCTGCGATGCGACATGCAGCTCACCCTGAAACTTGGCATGAATGTATTGGTTGAAAAAATTATTAGAAATAGGGGATTAGGGGATTAGGGGATTTAGGGGATTAGGGGATTAGGGGATTTAGGGATTAGGGGATTTAGGGGATTTGGGGATTAGGGTATTTAGGGTATTTAGGGGTTTAGAGCATCTCTACAGCATGACCGTATATGCCTCTCTAATCAAAAATATCTCGCCAAGTGCTTAATGTTTATTGGATAACTCTATTGCTCCATTGGTGAATAGATGTTCTAGAATAGAGCCGCGGCCCAACTCTACCGCGCAGTACATATCATTTCAGCATCGCCGCGCTCATTCCGTTCTACCCTTGTTATTACCATAGCAACTTCTCGCAACTACGACTCCCCTCCGCCGACTTTTTCTCCTGACTCCAGTGACGACGAGAACCTGTCCTACCTCGTCGCCTCTGGGACGCTGCCTGGTTTTCCAGGTACAATTCCTTCTCTCATTAGACTAGGATCAAGGAGCGGGAAAAGAGGAAATCTCAACCGCGACTTCGATGCGGCACTCAACCGCCTCAAGCGATCGGGTCTTCGGACGCCGCAATCGATGCACGAGCGAGAACACAATTCTCCTCCGCATCCCAGTTCTTTCCGCGCCCCATACCGGACAGAGCAGGCAGAGCAGAGCGAAGGCACCGGAGAGAGGGGAACGTTGTGCGACGATGCCATTTGGGGGTGTTTGGGTTTGCATTGAAGTTCAATTTCCCGGGTATACTCATCTGGTAAGCACAGCTTCGCCGGTAGCCAATCCGGAGGCCTTTCGTGTCACCTCTATTCAATAGATTAGAGCACGATCTGGGTCTAATGGGGGGTCGGATAGACCCAGATCAAGCTCTAATCTATTGAGAAATCTATTCGAATAGATTAGAAACATGCGGTAGAGTGTCGTTTTTTTGCGGCTGGAAATTTGGCATTAGATTAGAGAATAGACTCGCGGTAGAGATGCTCTTAGGGGGTTATTAGGAGTAAAAAAAATTTTACTCTCGTTCAACCAATCCATTCATGCCAAATGTCAGGGTGCTTGCGTGCTAGCACACCGTTCTCTTCGTTAGGAACGGCCCTCAGAAGACGCACGGCCGAAGCGCACGGGCCTGGCCTGGACGTGGGGACAGCGCGTCCCGATTGCGTGGCGTGCCGCGCAACTCGCGCTACCCGCCGCCCGCACCTCAGCAATTGCAACCGATCGCGCTCCGCTCCGTGGAGACCGCGGTTGCGCGCGGCGGACGGCGGCCCTTGTAAACTGGAATGAGTCTTGTATCTGCAGCACTCGCGCGGGGAGGCTGCGCCGCGCAACAGGTGGCCGCGCGCACGTGTTGATCGCGCGCCCCCGCCGGGCGGCCGCACACCCCGTCTTCTTGGCTGATGGCCTAGAGGGGCTTCACAGGAGCCATTCGTTCCATGCAGCGGCCACTTTACTCGGCGGCGAAACGCACGGCAAACGCCGCCATACTTCCTACCTGGGGCGACTCTCACTCCACGTTGGAGGCTTGTAGCACGTGGTCAGGGCCCCCCTCCCCACTTTCCCGGCCGAGTGCGCATCGGAGGGGGTTGGGCGATCGGTTTCCGGCTGGGCGAGGGGCCGGTGCGTTGCAGGCGGGCACTGCAGACATGTGCGGGGCGCACTCTGACGCCCCTGCGCGGCAAGTGTACAGTGTGGGCCTCCCCCCGCGCGTGATGGATGCTGTTTGGCGGGGAGAAGTGGGCCGGAGAAGTGGGCCGGCGCGGGCAGGTCTCGTGGTGATGGGATTAATTTGACGTGTGAAGTTGGCACGTCGGATTAATGGCACCTGACTCGTCGCGCATCTCTTGGCACTGTGAGGAAGATGCACGGTAGGTGTTTCCGGTTGCGTGACGAAAGGGGGGAATGCATGCGAATGCGGGTCTGAAGGCGTTCTTCGTAACTGACACGAATCAGCAAAGGTGGAGGGGGGTTGCTCCCTCCCGGCAACAATGACGGGCAGCAGGGACATGGGCACGTGTCAGCGTTTACTTGGATAGCGGATGAAGGCATTGAGCGTCAACGGATGGACAAGGAAACGGTAAATTAGTGAAAAGATCATCAGGTCTGTTGTACCCTAAGGGTATACGACGGCGGCACACTGCAATCGGTGCCGTTTCCCGGCACCAACGGCCGGTGCAATTCCCGCCGCCACGTCAGCTCATGAGGCACTTTGCAAACCTGATCCGGATCCCAATCCCAATCCGCATCTGGATCCCGATCACTTGCGCACCCACACCGCGTCATACTCCGCGCCGACCCTGTCCGTCGGGTTCTGCAGCTCGAAGCCGACCGAGCGCATGTACGGCACCCAGTCCCTCTGCAGCTCATTGCGCACGCCCTTGTACCTCGTCTCCGCGACGCCGGGCAGGTAAGTCTCGGCCACAATCTTGCCCACCCTACGCAGCGTCTGCCTGCTGGCCCCCTTGACGATCTCCAAGTCGAACCCCTGCGCGTCGATCTTGAGCAGCTCGACCTCCACGCGCCGCGGCACGCCGCGCAGCACGGCCTCCAGCGAGAGCACGGGCACGAAGTCCACGCCGCCCTTCCCGGGGCCGAAGCGCGCCTCGGGGCCGTTCCGCGCCCGGTCGGCAAACCCTACCCCGGGGCGCACGGCCTCCGCCAGCGACGACGACACGCCGCCGCCGTTGTAGTACCGCAGCGAGCCGACGCTTCCGCCGCGCCCCGCCCCGCCCAGCGCCGCCGCCACCACGAAGAAGCGCCCCGCGAAGCGCCCGCGCTGGTACGCCTCGCGCAGCGCGTGCGCCACGCCGACGTTGGGCTCGACCGCGACCACGGCCGTCGCCCCGTCCGCCGCCGGCAGCACCGGCGACGCGTGCGGCCCCACGTTGATCACCACGCGCCTGATCGCAGGCGGCAGCGCGAGCTCCGCGCCGCCGGGCTCCCGCGCCGGGCACGCGCAAGCCAGACGCACCACCGCCGCACAGAGCCCCAGACAGAGCGCCAGCGCCGCCGCGCCGCGGGCCGTGCGTGCTCTCGTGCGCCCCATCGTGCGCGCGTGTGCGCGGAGGGGGCGGTGCCGGTGCGCGGGACGCCCGCGCTTTACTTGTAACTCGTCAGCAGTGCGTGGAAATGCAGCGCACGTGGGCGAAATGCGGCGCCCAATTGCAAGGCGCGCACCACGTGTACCGGCGCCAATCTAATTGGCGCCGCCGGTTCGCAAGTCGCCCCGCTGACATCGCCGCCAGCAATGGCCGGCTGCACCCGTC
>NW_005179305.1:28321-31795 GCF_000350225.1 Chondrus crispus
AACCTCTTGAGTGAATGAATCTCCACGCTGCAGAATCAGCACTGAATGCCGACATACCTAAACCGAAACGGAGTGAAAGCGCTTTTCGAACAATGCGCTGTAATCATTCCGTTAATCGTGGTGGGCGCTATGTGCTCCTTAAGTTCTTCGGGATCGGCGACAAGAGTTAGTCTTTACCTTGAAATTCCAACTAAAGCCCTTCTCCAAGCGAAGCTCAAAAAAAACCCCTGTCGCACCACCGCGATGGGAACGCTCGACCTCTCCGGCCTCTCTCGCGTAAAAAGCGTGCCGTGCTGTTCGAACAACCCCGCCCCTCTCCACCCCCCCGCGCGCTCGGGCATGCCGCAGGCGCTCGCCGCCGCGCTCGCGCTGCTGCGCTTGGCGTACGTGCTTGCGCGGCAGACGTGCGTGGCGCTGTCGTTCGTGCCGCACCTGGTGCTGCTGTGGCTGCTGCTCCGCGCGGCATTCCCGCCCGCGGGGGGCCTGGCGTCCGCGTCTGCACGGCGCGAGCCGCGTGCGCATCATGAAGCTAGTGGTGTAAGCATCGAAGTGGGATGGCCGGTTGGCGCCCGAGACATGTTTAATGCATTGCAACTGTGCTCGGTGGTATTGGGGAGGGTTTTTTGTTTTGTTATAAAGGCCTGAGAAGCTTGCTTGATGGACGTTGCAGTCCATGTCCGTGTATTTATGAAGTACCGACCTGCTTCCCTTTCATCACTCAGTAAACAGCTCCAGAGGGATGCGAGCGTACCTGACGTGTAAGAAATATTCCATCGCGAAGGCTTGTCCTCCACACAGACAGAGGACTACAAAACGATCACAGAGGCGTCAAGCATTCGGACAGAATGATCCAATAACCCACGTGGGTTTGGTGCCGACGGATTCAACATGGAGGTTAATTGACGAATGAAGGGATATCGCTGTCTCTCAGCAGTCAAGTGAGCTCTCGTGCTCACTATAATATCTTGAGCAATGATATCTTGAGCAATAAGGTGCAGGCCCCCGGCCATCAGATGCGTCAGGCATCTGCCTAGCGTGCGAGTGAAAGATGTAGAGGCAACGGTACCCTTCGGTAGTTGTATTAGTGAATCGAGGCAGTGTTCTGAAGGGTTGTAGACCGGCTGAAGGCGGGGCGCGAGTCTCAATGTTAAGAGGCGATTGGTACACGTGCACAAGTCGACACGTGTGAGAAGAATAATGGCAAACGAGGCCAACTTTTTTCTTCAATTTTACCGTTAATTTCAATTTTACCAAACTTGAGATTCTATAACGTTTTCCGTAAAGTCACGAAAACGCGTGTTTTGGGCCAAAACTTTTGGCAACGAGTTTGCTCGGATTTTCTCAACGCAAAATTTTCAAACAACGCGTTTGGCAAAACTCACAGCATACCGAAAACTCGGGGCATGTGAGTTTTCCACGACTTTCACATCCGCCTCATCACAGCAGTCCCGGATCGACCCGTCGTGAAGAAAAACGAAGTGGGTCTTCCGTTCTTTTCATCAGCACAAACGAGTCCCAGACTGCACGGGTTCGTAGCGATATGCGTCATGGAAGCCCCTATCGCTTCATCTGCGCAGAGTCCACCAATGGATCAAAGCGCGACAGGATCTGCCACAGATGCCGCCGAAGCAACCGCGAAAGATAGACAAGTAGAAGATTCTAAAAGGCGGTCCTCTCCAAACACACCGCCCGTTCGACTGAGAAACGTTCTATGCTTGTGGCGAGCTATAATATTCGCTTCATATTCGCTTCAGCGAGTATTCGCGCAGTTGCACGTGATCCGTCGGGCGGCACAACGATGTACTTGTACCGGACTTGCGTTTGTTGCGGGCACCGCCTCCCTCGCCCGCCGCCACGCCCTACCACACCGCCGGCGCCTCCCTTGCCGCCAGCAGAAGCTCGAACTCCTGCGAGAACGGATACATCACGCCTGGCTCGCGGCGACAGCATCACGTCCAGCTCCTCGAGCATACCCCCGCCCTCCATCCCGCCGCTGCTGTTGCCGCCGCTCATCCTCGCGCGCTGCCGATGCTGGGGAAGGGGGGGGGAATGAGCAAACTTCGGCGCCCGCGATATCGATTTCGTCGCGCGCGCCGCGCGTGCGCACGCACACGGGAGAAGGCACGGCTCGTCGGAGTGAGGGCGCGCGCAACGGCGGCGGCGGAGCGCATTCGGACGCGCGCGCCTCGGGCGTGCGGGGCGGTGGGTGGGGATGCGCGCATCACCGCGCACGGGCAGGATGCAGGGCTGCGAAACGCAGGGCGGCGTGGTGCTGGCGCCGCGGGTCGCGCGTGGTTCAAATGGGGAAGCGTTTGCGGGCGGAGATGCTGCGATGCTACATGCAGCTCAGAGGACGCAGGGCCGAAGCGCGCGGCCCTGGCGCGGGCGCGGGGACAGCGCATCCCGATTGGGCGGCGTGCTGGGCGATCCGCGCTACTCGCCGCCCGCACCTCAGCAACTGCAAACAGTCGTGCTCCGGGTGGGGCGCGACGACGTGGGCACGTGGAGAGAGGCGCGGTTGGGCGCCACGGACGGGGGCCCGGGTAAGCTGGAGTGCGTCTTGTATCTGCAGCAATCGCGCGGGGAGGCCGCGCCGCGCAACAGGTGGCCGCGCGCGCGTGTTGATCGCGCACCCCCGCCGGGCGGCCGCACACCCGCCACGACGTCATGAGGCACGTTGCAAACCTGATCCGGATCCCGGTCCGGATCTTAATCCCGATCACTTGCGGCGCCCGGCGGCGCGTGCGGGCGGCGCGTGCGGGCGGCGCAGCGCTCGCCCCCCGCTCCCCGGCGGCAACGAGGCGACAGTTGCGGGGCATGACAGTGTAAGGCGGCGGGCGGTCGCGGGAGACGCGCGGGCAGGAAGGCGCTGAGGGGCGGTGAGGGAATGCGGAGCGGAGGGCGGGGTGATGACGGAAGGCGGCGTGACGTAAGCGGGGTGCCACAGGAGGTGGCACTGTGTGTATGCACAACACATAACGTATGTACGATGCTCAGACGGGTGCAGTGCATACGGATCTGTATGTATGCACAACGCATAACGTATGTACGATGCTAAGACGGTGCAGTGCATAGTATGCACTGCATACAGCGTTCCCCTTTTGTAGTGCACGCGGCCGGAGCATTTGAAAGGCTGCAATGCGGCATTTGGTCACAGGACCAAGGACGCCAACAATTCAACAATTTCGTTATTTCTCCGCCCCCCCCGCTCTCACACGTGTAATCCATTGCCCCCCTGACGTCACCATCGCCCAATCACACCCTTCGCTCCCCATCTTGCCACCGAGCCACATCGCTGGCCGAGCTGCCATTCTTCTTCTCTTCCCTGCCCCAACGCCGACCTTAACGCTCTTAACATACCGCTCCTTTATGATGTGTTGTGGGGTAGATGCGAGCTGCTCTAGGCGAGGAATGGCTTCAGATAATATCACTATTCAGTTTTTGTGGGCTTTTAATTGCTCAATAATAATTGAA
>NW_005179305.1:31895-71947 GCF_000350225.1 Chondrus crispus
ATCATACCACCTACTATATCCCACATAGATCCATCTCCCTACCCCCCGCCTCCACCTCACTAACCAACTGGTCCTCTCTCTTCAGCCCGCAACGTCTCATCCACCCATGGCTTCCTCCTCCGCCCTGCGCGGCTTGCGCGACGAGCTGGACGTCACCCCGGCCTACACCTTCTCCACCATCCAGTTCTCGAACGAGGTCCTGAACGCCGTCGTGGGCTCGCTCATCACCGTCTTCATCCTGGTCAACATCCGCGCCGTCGTCTCCAAGGTCGTCAACCTCACCCGCACCTCCGTCTTCCGCTACTCGTGCTGGCTGCGCGCCTACATCTTCGCCAACTCGGACGACCCGCTCCGCATCCTCTCCTGGCTCTCGCGTCGCTACGTCTACCGCGACCCCTCCTGGCAGCGCTACCCCAACCGCCTGCGCTACTCCCGCCTCGTCCTCCCCCTCCTCGCACGCCTCTTCATCTTCGTCGTCTCCATCGCCTCCGTCGCCGTCACCATCCCGGACGTCCGCCGTATGGTCGGCTGCGTCAACAACGACTACTCCCTCGCCCTCGACCCCGACCGCGCCAACCGCGACGAGGATTCCCTCCCCGTCTTCTGCGTCGACATCCCGCTCAAAACAGACCGCGGCGAGGTCGACTCCACCGCCGCATACTGCTACTGCGTCGACTCCTTCGTCCAGACCCCCACCGACGTCCCGTCCGGCCAGTCCCGCGTCACCATCGTCTCCGACCCCGCCCAGGCCACCATCCGCACCGAGGTCGCAAACCCCGTCGAGATGTCCTCGTACACCTTCTACCTCGAGTGGCGTGGCTCGGACGCCTCCCAGTTCGGCGACACCTTCCGCTCCTCGCTCCACAACACCCTCGACCGAGAAGTCCACGCCAAACTCCTCCACGACTTGTTTGTCCAGCCCGCCCCCGGCGCAACCACCGCCGATTGCTCCCCCAGCATCCCCCCTGCCAAAGTCAATGACACCACCTTCCAGTTCTCCGTCGGCTGCACCCTCGCCGCCACCGTCGACGCCGTCGGCAGGATCGAGCGGTACACGCGGTCTGCCCTCGTGTGGCGCCGCTGGAGCGCCGGCTCCGTCGCCCCGCGCGTCAAGCTCTCGCGCAACCAGTCCGAGGGCGCGGACGACCCGTCGTGCCCGCTCGACATCAAGATCTCGCGCCCCATCGTCAACATTGTCCCGCTGGCCCTCATGCTCGCGGCCTGGGTCCTCATCAACTCGCTCGTCAGCTTCTTCACGCGCAACCACGGCCACGCGCTCGACGCCGGCTTCCACATCATCAAGGAGGCCCTCGGCCACGACACCACCAACAACCCGCTGGAGAACTGCGTCGAGCGCCGGGAGGTGTGCCGCGTCGCGCTCCGCAAGTGGGCCTGCGCGGGCGGCGGCGCCCACTACGGCTTCATCGGCCGCGAGGGCGACGTCCCCGTCGCCGAATTCACCGAGAAGACAGTCGTCAGCGGCTGCTCCAGGGTCGCCATCGAGCTCAACCGCGCAGCCGCCCTCGTCGATGCACCCGTCGGCTTCGCACCGCCAGGTACACAGGAGACAAACCCCGCTACATCGCCGTAGCTGCCATGCACCCGTCGGTTGCGCACCGCCAGGTGCAAAAGAGACAAACCCCCGCTACACCCCTGTAGCTGGCGTGCACCCACCGCCCCCCACCCCCCCCACCCCCCGTGCGCCAGGGAAACGTCAGAGCCTCCTCGCTCAGTGGCTTTTCGTGCTTGCGCCTCTCGGGCGTAGCGCAGTGCAAGCGCCTTTCGTTCCGGAATAGGTGCAGCCGACCTTGGCCTTTTTTGTTGAGCATTTTGTGGTTCTAGGAACACCGATACCCCCGATCCTCTGGGGAGCGGGGGACGGCGGTGACTTTATTGTTCAAGTGAGTGAGGTGCTGTAATGCTGTGCCTTATTCTACGTGTGCCTTACTTGCTTGTCTCTGGATGGAACCACACATTTCATAGCACTACCTGCACGTTTCGGAGTGTTTCCGCGGAAAACTATCCTCGCTGTTAGTAGTGGGTACAGAGTACCCTTTCGCCCAACACAGCATTAAATATACAAGTGAACCCTCGCTATCTGAATCCTTGTTATGTGAATATCCGCGATATGTGCATGCCAATTGCTCGGAACGAGCTCCGGAGCGTTGATTGTGCAAGTAAAACTCTGCCCCTCTCTCCCCCTCCTGGGTAAGAGAGTCTCGTGAGCTCTTTTATTGATAACTACAGTAGCGGTAGCATTACATCTGAGTGTCCCTCTTGGACACCTGTCTTGCACCTCCGAGGTGCCTGGTATCCTCATAAGATATTAAATCAAAGTTCCATTCTCGAACAGTAGTAACCCCCACCTGGGGCATTTGTTGGATCCGCACTGGAGAGCCTTCACACCCCTCCTCGGATCCAACTTCGTCGTTGACGACGATGTGTCTCTCAGAATGATATTAATGGGTGCATCCAGAAATTGCCACTCCATCACTCCAACACAGTATGATAAATGTCGAAAAATGCAACTATGCCACCACTGCGCTACTCAGCCCGCCAAACCTGAGCGCGGCTGCCGTATTCCGTCTTACACCATTTCCCCGCCTTCTCGCTTTCCTTGACTTCAACACATGCCAACATCATGCCAAACACCCCTCCTCTCCCAATTATTGCAACGTCGTTCGCGCCCATGGCTTCCCGTCAAGTCCCATCTGGTGCCGAGGTCATCCTTGACCTCGTCGAACAAGATCTACACGTTGCAGCCCCGCCCCCGACCCCCGCCACGCCCAACCCAGTCACACCAACCGAAGCTGTAGTCTAACCATACACTTACGCTGGAGGATACAATTCCAAAAATAGGGCACATATTGTAGACTGTTCCTTTTGTTTTGATGTACCATAACGCCAGACCGAGCAAATCAATGCTGTTAAGGAAAGGCTTACGTCCTCTCGTCTTTACACCGTTTCTGTATGGCCTCCTAAAATTGAACCCAACGCGCTCAGACTCAAAGAATGGCAGAATACGCTGTAAAATGATGGCCTTTGTGAAGTTTGTCGCGAGGAGAAAGTCATTGTCGATGCCGCATGACAAAATTTGATTCCATGCCGTTGTCAGCCTGGTGTAAACCGGTCGGATCAATGCTGCTCGGCGATACTGAGGGGGCTTTCGGGATCTTCGTTTTCTCCCGTTTATCCTTCTCCTTCGAAGAACCCTCCATGTGAGGGAAACAGCAGCAACAGATGCTGCTGCTGTTGCGAGCACTGCGAGTTCTTCGAGAGCTTGTGTGCGTTTTGGGCTGGCCATCATAGGATATGGGCAATTTTGGGTCGTCCGTGTTGATCCTGAGAGCAGGAAGGGGATCAACTCCCCACAAAATGTTATCATATTGCAGAGTGGCGGAGTGCAAGGACCCCTCGGGGGTCCTTGCACTTCAGCAGAAGTGGTGGGGCGCCCACTACATTTCCAGCCCAGCGGAGGCCTGTGATTGGCCAAAAAGTGTCGCAGTGTTGGAGTGGCAATTTCTGGATGCACCCAATGCCTTGATCGCATTTTGTCAACCAGTTTCGAACTCGAGACTCTTACGGTTCACTCGAGTCTCATATTTCTCAATAATCGCATTTTTTTGATCTGCGAAATTTCATCCAAGATTAGGTGTGAATTTTTTATTCAAATGCTAGGGGTACCGATGCTGTATCACGGGGCAGGCGTCAAGGACTTACACTTGGGCGGGGCTCGATAGGGCCGCGCCGTGATAGGGCATACGGGAAAGGGTGGCAGAGGCCAAACTGGACCAAACAGCGAAACTGATGCGTTGTAGTAGACGTATCTTGGCGGTCCCGTAAGATGAATATGTCCGGTTGGCAATGCGGTGAGCGAGGTACTCAAGGACTGCCATCGTGCGAGAGCTGGTCGCGCCGAGAGTATCAAATGCGAGCGGGACAAAGTGCCAGTCGAGTAGAGGGAGTGGGGAGTCAGGCTGGAGGTGAAATGCGTCACGCACTGTACGGGAATGGACGCGAAGCTTGTCCAAATCAGCAGCTTCCGCTGCACCCGCGAGGCCTTTCGCAGCGAGAGACAATGTAGAGCGACAGTAGGGGGAACGAACGGTTACGTCGTACGCAATGGGGCGGTCCGGGAGAGCGCCCGAAGGAGGCGGGGCGGGCTGGACGAGAATATCGGCGGGGCGGTTCGCGGTATTCGGCAAGAGAGAAGGGACCTCAAGGTCGCAGCAGAGACCGGCGGCGCGGAACGCGTGACGGGCGAGTAGGTTGCGTACAGTGTTATGACGGTGAACGACGCCGAAGCCATGACGGCATATTGCAGCATGATCACCGCGAGCGTCCATTGGCTTACAGCAATGCGAACATATGAGAGGCCGAATAGAGTCACAGTAGACGGGTGTATCCAGATGCCGGCGTAGCATACAGGACCACACCGCAGAAGGGACTCGAGAAGTGAGTGAGGGGTGGCTGCATAGAAACGACGCGGCGCCCGGAGCACGGAGGGAATTGTACCGGGCACGTCGGCGGACAGAGGCGGCACTGTGGTTGCGAGGGAGAGGGTCAAGGTCCCACGCGGTGTGTTCCCAGTACAGTCGAGAAGTGGCCCCCTGCATAGCCTGAATTAATGTGTGGTGTACGCGTTCAGGTCTAGACAAAAGGGCCTCTGGTTCAAATGGTCCGAGCGGAGAATGGGTCCCAAGAATGCCTCGGGTGCGGACCTCAGGGTTCAAGGCCCCTAGTACGTGGACGATATGACGACGGGCCATGCGGCGATAAAACGACTCGGAGGGGTTATGTGGGCCCTTCACACGAACAGGTGCCGCCTCAATTAAACTGGCAGCGTAGGACGCATGGATTAGAATTCCATACACGTGGCGCTCGAAAATGTCTGGTCTAAATACGTTCCAAATCCTCGTTCCCATTGGAACCGGAGCTGACCGGGATGAGAGGTGTAAGCCGCTTGGACCATCTCGAATTGAGGGCCTGAAAGCACCTTGTGTGTTACTAAGGAAGAGGGTTGTCGCACTTTGTGTTAATTCCCCGCCATGGTGACCCATCTAACGCGCGTCTTCTTTAGGGGCGCGGTATAAGAGGTCTTCCGGTTCCTTTTGCTGCTCTTCGTTATGTTTTCATTTCGTTTAGTGCACACAAACTATTGTCCACGAACGACGCTGCTCCACATGAGTCCTATGCGTCTGAACCTTTGTTCATTATTTCTTCTAGAACCAACGCCGCAGATTCTCAATCTTTGACTTCTTTCGGAAGTGCATCAATCTTGTTTTAGTTCAGAGTCACAATTTGTAGAGCTTTTAGGTGCCGGTAAAGGGTTCTCTTGTCAACAGGCTTTGTTAAAATGTCTGCGTGCTGTCCTTCTGATCGAACGTGAACAATATGCACGATACCAAGCTTGAGAAGTTGCCGCACGTGGTGAATCTTTATCTCGATGTGCTTATTTCGCGCAGAGACTTGATCACGCTTAGCCAAAGCTATTGCAGCAGAGTTGTCAACGCTTACGAGGACTGCGTTGATTTGCATTGATTCATCGAAGCTTTGCGAATACTTCACTTCACACATTAATCGTCTCATCCATATTATTTCCTTAGCGCAGTGAGATAATGCGACGTATTCTGCTTCCGCTGAAGAGAGGGCAATCATGGTCTGCCGTATGCTCTTCCATAATATGGGCGAGTTGCCAAATAGCAGTACGAATCCTGTTGTCGACAGCCTTGTTCCAGCACATCCAGCCCAGTCTGCGTCCACAAATGCTTGAACGGTGGGTGTTGCTACATCCCTAGGATAGAAGATGCCCAGTGTTCTTGTGCCGGAGATGTACCTCAGCACTCTCTTCAGCAATTGTGCATGGCGGACAGCTGGTTTGTGTACTTGTCGAGCGAGGGCAGCGACGGGAAAGGAAAGGTCGGGTCTTGTGCAAGTTGCAAGGTAGAGCAACTCACCCACAATGCAGCGATAACTTCCATGATCTTCCTTGCTCAGCAACGCATCTCCATCTCTCGCAGCACTGAGATCAGCGTCTGTAAGTAGGGGTGCAAAAGTGGCGTTCGACCTCAACAGACCGTACTTCGTGAGCAAGTCTACTGTATACCTCTGCTGTGTTAGGCGGATACCAGCTTGCGACTGGCGTACTTCCCACCCGATGAAGTTTTTGAGCTCGCCAAAGAGCTTGACGTCAAAGGCAGCCGCTAGTTTTGTCTTGAGGCGCTGAAGGAGGATTGTAGAATTGGAAATAAACTTCATGTCATCCACTACTACCACGATGATGATGAATTGAGTCCCTTCACGTTTAAAGAAAACTCGGTGATCAATGACGAACTGGGTGAATCCCCAGTTCGTGAGAGTACTCGAAAGCAGCGAGCCCCATAAATTTCCGGCTTGTTTAAGGCCATACATTGCCTTCTTTAGTAGACAAACCGAACCAGGCTTTTCTTTCACACAGCTTGAATCCGTAGGTTGATGCATGAGTACCTCCGTGTCGACATCGCCATATAAATAGGCGTTGCTAACATCCCCTCCTTCGACATGGAGGTTCTCAGCTGAAGATACAGCGAACAGGAGACGTATAGCGTCATGTGAAGCGACTGGGGCGTACGTCGCCTCTGGGTCGTAGTCGAAATGTGGCGATTGTAAGTCGCCGCGCACACAACATCGTGCTTTGTGAAGGTAATTAGACCCATTGTTGTCCAGCTGTTTGAGACGGAAAACCCATGTGAACGGTAAGGGCTGCATGCTTTGGTTCTGTGTGACATAAGTCCACGTGTTACGGCGAACTAGGGCGCGATATTCGCGATCGATGGCGTCACGCCATGGCTCCTGTTGAACAGCTTCCTCGAAGGAGCGAGGTATTCCAGCGTCGCATTTCTTGCCTCTCCTCTGTGAGGCATAAGACTGCGAAAGTGAATACCGAAATACAGAAAAGGCTTTGCTGAGGATTTCCTCGGCCTGACTGTCGACGTTGCTGCGAGATTCTAGTTCAGCTTGTCTAGAAATTCCGTCGAGGAGTGCTGTGACTCCGGTTAGTTCTTCCTCTTTGCAGGGGCGGAAGTCCTGCTTCCGCGTGAAGATGATTTGTTTTGTAGAAGGAACATATATGCAGAACACACTTGTCTCGCTCTGAAGTCCGGCGAAATATCCGTGTACACTTCTGGGGGTAAGCTTTTTATCTGCCGCAGTATCTGAGCGATACACGAAAGCGAAGCCGGGTTCTCCAAACACTGGGATGGTGGCGAAATTAACACGTGAATTGGGGTCCCATGCGTGTATGGGGATGTCGCCGTTTAAGCGATCTGAAGGTAGTCGATTGCGTAACCAGTTTGCGTGATGCATTGCCTCTCCCCACAACTTTTTGTCCATCTTGCTTGCAAACAGTAGTACGCGGCATCGAGCACCAAGCTCTTGTATGAGGCGCTCGGCAATTCCATTACTTTGATGGGCATAAGCGGGAGAATAATCGAGGCGGATACCGTTGCTGTAACAGAAGCGCTGCAGTTCATCACTGGAATTTTCTCCCGCTCGATCCAACCTGATATTCAGAAGTCTGAAACCTGTAACATTTTCTGCTCATGCTTTGTAACGTTGAAGGTTGACGAGCAGCTCAGACTTTGCTTTCAGAAAGAATATGTCTGACTTTGCGCAATAATCGTCCATGATTGCTAGTGCGTAGCGACTTCCACCGGTTGAGATTGTCGACATGGGTCCGGTTATGTCCAGATGTATGAGTTCCAGTGGGCGCCTGGTAATGTAGAGACTTGGCGTTACGGGACTTCTCTTTGTTTTACCAGTGGCACAAGCGACACAGAAGAGATTGTTCAGGATGCTGTTGGAAAAAGGTGGCACATCTTCAAATATCTCTGCCAATCTTTTGTATCGCTTCGGATTGGGATGCCCTGTTCGATAATGCCAATACATTGCCATCTCATTTTCGGTTTTTGCAGCAGAGTAAGGTCCGACGGAATAGCAGTTGGCGCAAAGAGATTCATACTCGGCATAGTGTAGGCGAGGGAGAGACCTGATTGCCGATGAGGCCGAGAATGTTGGTAGCTTCATCATATACAGGCCATCTTCGATTTCGGTTTCATATATCCCTAGCATTCAATTTAAGGATCAGTATACTGATCCATAAATTTAAAATGCGCACTAGTTCGTCAATAATTCCTTGCACGAAATACCCTTGAACTATGTTGTAGTTCGCGAGCAGTATAAACATCTGCAAAAGAGTTTGAGAAAAACAGAGCAGATGGTCCAGGGCTATAGGCAGCCCGAACGGGTCTGTTCCGGGAGCCAAAAATACCCCCTTTTCGGCTAAGGATCAGTATAATGATCCATAGCAAGGTGGTTTTTGCGCAAAGAAGTGCACTGTATGGCTGCTTTATAGTGCTGCGCTTGGTCCGCGTTCGACCCTGAGGCTCTTGGCAATGCATTGCCAACGACCTATGAAACAGGTCTCAAACCACAAGCACGTCACGTAATCTGCGACGGACACAAGGTGGGGTAGTGTACTACATGTAGTACAGTCAGCCAGCACTGTTTAAAGTGGTAGAACACTTCATTTATCAGGGAGGTTTACATAGGTCCTTAATAGACATAGGTTTAAGACTTGCGACCTCAGACAAAGTGTAAGACATGTGCAGACCACGATGGGAATAGAACAACGGCAATAACAAAGCTCATGCGTTTCGAATCGAAGCTCTTCGCGCGTGCTTTCGAGGCCTCACCACTGGTGTCACAATAGGGTCCTCATCGGTTTGACTGTCAGGGGCGCCCCGAGTGAAACTTGGATGAGTTTTAGGGGATTTAGGGGCGGGCGTTTCGCGTGCTTCTAAACTAGCTTGAGAATGCCAAAGTTCCCAGCAGCTTTTCTGTAATCCAGGGTAGATGCGAACACATAAGTGTACGTGGCAAAGGTTACACTTAAATGAAGAACGGTGTCCACGAAAAGAGGGTGTTGCCTGAGAGCTTGCCGCTTCGGTCACATCTGAAGCCTGAGATGTGTTGTTAATGCCACAAAGTGAACAATAAAAATGTTCGCGAACCTGGTTCTGCTTGTGCATAGATCCCATCCTAAGCTTGATACCGTCTTGCCCATTAAAGAAAATCAACAGTCGCCTCTTTCTTGACTTAGCTAGTGAGCTGAGACGTGACACATCAGCTTTGGTAATGCTCCCTGTAGGTGAGTTCATCAAATCTGTAACTGCTGACGCGACCTCCAATCTATCAGCACGTTGAAGAAGCTCGCCTGATTCATCGTAGATAAAGTCAGCAAGAGACTGGACAGAGTTGAGGGAGTCTCTAAATCTCTTCATGCTACCATAAACGTCTCGCGACTCCAGAAGATGAGCCTTGCACTGCAGTCGGTATGACGTAAATGCATTCACGGATAGGGTTTTAAGCGTTTGAATAACCAGCTTCTGTTCCCAGCGGAGAGATGATGTCGAGGAGCGCATAATGGCGCGCGCTTGGGCCGTTCCATCGACACCCCCCTTAGTCTTGGAATACAGACTTTGTATTCCGTGCTTGAAAACCTTGATAGAAGGCATCGGCCCTCTCTCTTTTATATCTTCGTTTATGACCTTCCAGAATGAAAGTTTGTCCTCTAATAGACGTTTTGTCTGAGCATCCGTAAAATTTGGAGGGACCAGATCGCCATCAGAAGGTCCATGAGCCCAGCTGGCCAGAGCTCTTGCCTTTGGTGCAAGGGCCACCTCCAACGCACTTAACGCGTGCTCCGGCGCCCGCACGATGACTACGTATAAAAGATCAGTCTCAGACGCTGATACATACACTGAAAGACAAACACGTAGCACCAGTATTTGTTGTATAACTTGGCCCATGTGAATCTCAGGTATGTACTGACGAAAGGTTGCGTCGCCAACCTCGCACGTAATGGGATCTGCTGATGCAATCCCCATCGCCCGGTCCAGCGAGCTGGAGGCAACACTTGAATTCATTTCAACACTGGCCAAGATGCCCCCTAATCCGTTGCTCTCCGTTAATCCATCCAGTCCCAGCACTGTGTGGTCAATTATTGCGACTCCGTCCGCAAAGCACGCAAGCCATGACTCCTCCTTACGCGCTACCATTCCAAGTTCGGAAAACCCCTTTACAAAAGGCTTTGCCTCCAGCGCTAAGAAAGCAGCCTTCTCGTTTGCAGTTCCCCGCATCATCGCCTCAGTCGATCGCGATCCACTAAACCACGATTCGGTGCATTGGCGGAGCAACTGTTGGGGTCGCGGGGCTTCTGTAGTACAAACGGCGAGCCCGAGAAGCTGCCGCACGGCACTGTCTGACATTATAAATCGACCAGCAAGCGTTCCTGTCACTCCAAACTGCCTCATGACGAACCAATCCGCGCAACGTTGTCCGATCGTTAGAATCTGGCAATGCTTCATGACCTCCCTTGCAACAGCGCTCTTGGTTGAGGAGTCATTCTCAAGAGGCCATATCCGTGGTGAGATTCTGTCGGCCCACGCTCCGAAAAGGAGCGACCCGCAGGCCTCCGGCCGTCGTGACGCAACCCATGTGGCTATTGACTTAGCCATAGATGAAGGCAGGTTGTGAGCAAAGCGCAGAACTTTGCTAAACTTAGTTGTGCCTCTTTCTCTAATAGCCACAGCTGAAACCCTCTGCCTGGGCGGTGCGTCTGGTCCTGTGGCCTTGAGAAGCTTAGTGGCCCAGAACGCCGCAGGGGCCTGGTCTACAGAGTCGTCAATTATAAAGCTCCTCGGCCGGTCAGATGTGAAGTTGCCGGTTGCAATTGGGGTAACGTTTTGCTGTACTTCATCTACTGGTACATCTTCATCAACGTCTAACTCCCCGCCATCACCGTCCACATCATCCCCCCCAATATCGCCCCCCTCGTCCTCCTCCCTATCAAAAGGCCCAATCTGCAGAAAAGACTTACCGACAAATGGGTGACAGTGCAGGAGGTGCTCCGGCATTACGAAGAGGGATCCAATTTCATGCGCGAGCAAACTACGAAGCAGCGACAACTTTCCATAGCCTCTGTCGGCTGTCACAATTACCCCATGGTGACTGTGAGATCCCTGGTCTTTAAGAACCATCGACAGCAGCTCATCCACGCTAGAAGTCTGCGATTGGCCCCGGCGGCGAAATCGTACAAATAGCGTTAACCGCGAGAAGGGATCAGCCAGAGCGTCAGCGCAGTGTCCCTCTTTGTTAGCCTTGCGGTTAGATATTGTTTTGACCTGATTATCGCTCGCCCTTGTCCCGTGCAAGTCATCGTCGAGCGTTAAGGTTGTGTAAGGCGAGTTAAAAAACATTCTACATGACAGTGGAAATGCGGCCTGTTCAAACCCACTCAGTTGCACTGTTTGGTCCCTCTGGGAGTTCCAAGAGCTCTCTCCAGTGGTACCACGGCCCATCACAGAGTATGCCTTGATGTTGTTAACAATAAAACGTATTCTCTCCAAAGAAAGGTGCGTCTTAACCAAACAGTTCAAGATTTCAATGGACTGCTGTAGACTAAGCTCTGTTGTATGCGACAGCAGCACCACGGAAAGAAACCGGTACATGTCCCATAGATTAAGTCTTTCAACTGGGAGATCATGAATTACAATGTGTTCATTTGTCCATTCCATGCATTTGTTTAGTATGTCGTCAACAAATAAAGTGATAAAGCTTCCTCTGCTTGCCGTCAAATCTCGTACAAGCCTTGCCTCCCTCATCTTCGCGATTGCACTCGTCCAAAACAACCTCGCCCGCTCCCCAACCACTTCCTCCGCGAAGAAGCCCTCGAGAACGACACCCAGGGCCGCACCTTGACTACTTATCCGCCATCCTTGCACAGCCGCTGACTTCCCACGCGAGCTCTGCGCTGCCCCGCGAACTCCTCCCCTTCCGCGCCCTCGACCTCTTCCACGGGCTCGGCCCCTCCCACGGCCATGAGCCCTCTCGCTGCGAACCCTGTTGTCGCCTTCGGGCTGCGGCGATGTAGGAAGAACGGTTGACATGGTAGTCCTAAGCCTCTTGTGCAAGGAAGTGGGCGTCCTGTTGCTTCCACTTTGCGGTTTTTGATTTTTGAAAACTTGAATGATTCGGGGTAATGAGCTCTTTCGGTCGACACCGGCTTTGACCTATGAAGTAGACTGTAAGGGACCCTTATGGGGTGCTCAAAACACTCCTCAAGTCGGGTCTACGGATCAGTATACTGATCCATAGGCCAAAATCTGGGAAACCCAAAAATTGCTGAAGGATCAGTATACTGATCCATAGAGATGCTAGGGATATGGTCTTCTCGCTTTTCTTGTCCAAGATGAAGCATGTGCTTATACCGTTTTGCGCACGGGTGCTGCTGGTGAATATGACGTTGTAGTTCTCGGTGAGTAGGCCGACAGAGAGAATGTTCGTTGTAAACTCAGGGGTGTGATAAGCCGGCACAAGCGTTCCTCCGCGAAGCGGTAGCTTCACCATACCCTGGCCAACTATTATGGACGTTCTCGCAGCAGCGGAGACGTCAGTGGTATCCATGCTCTTGTAACTCGTGAAAGAGTTCTTGCTGTGGAAAAAGTTGTGTGTCCCGCCACTGTCAATGATGGCATGTGGGCTCTTTAAATTTCCAATTTGAGCGATGGAGCTCTTGAACTTAAGTTGAGCCATGAATCCAAACGGTGGCTGGCCATCTTGTCGGTTGCTTGGGTGCGGGTCATGAATGCGGGTGTTCTGAGCAACGTTGGCATTTGGTTCAAACCGGCCTTCCGAGGAATCATATGGGGTATTGGTGTTCGGGAATTGTTGGTTTTCAGTACCCCAGTTCCCTTGCAAATGGTATTGGGGAGAGTGATGGCCACGCCCTAAGCCTCGTCCAAAGCCTCGTCCACATCCCCCACGAAAACTTCTTCGAGGGTTAAAACGACCACGTCCAGCGCTATTATAGGTACTTCGGCCGCGAAAACCGTTATCATTGTCCTTACGAAACCAACACTCTTTCGCATAATGGCCAGTGCGACCACATACGAAACAATTGTTGTTCTTTGCTTTCTTCTTCCCAATATGTCCCTTGTAGTCCATGTGAGCAAGATCGGCTCTTGGTGTAGCAGTTGCACGCGATGATGATGCTTTGATATTGGTGCGACGAGAAAGCTCACCTGCAACAACAACGATTAGCTTATCGTATGAAATTTCACTCGCCTCTGAAAACATTGCCAAAGGAGCAAAAGATTCAGGTAGAGTCTTGATCAACTTGGATGCTTTTTCTTGAGCTGTAACAGGTGCGTCGTAGGAAGCCAGCTTTCCAAGTATTTCATTGAACTTTTCAACGTGCTTCTCCCAATTCTCATTTTCTCTGAAGCGGAGTTGGTCCAGCTCACTTTGAAGATTGATAACGACTTGGGTGTTGGAGGTCGTGTAAAGACTCGACAGAGCATCCCAAAATTCTTTAGCCGTATTTTCATCGTTGTCGACCAAATGGCTGACTTGGGCTAGCGGGCCTGTCCCCAGACTGAGGACGATAGCTGTCTTTGCCTTGATCATTTTCTCGAGCCATTTCTTGCGGACGGCCGCGGAAGTTTCATTGGGTTCTGCAGTAAACCCTAACAGTTCGATGTCGTTCCTGCGGATAAAGGCATAAGTACGACGTCGCCAATGGATGAAGTCTGAAGATCCCGTGAGCTTGAGCAACTTTGTCACAGGGTCTCGCTGATCAGACATGATAAACGTATTTCGTCAGTTCTATTTGGTACTCTTGCGATGCTATCATGCAAGTAAAACTCTGCCCCTCTCTCCCCCTCCTGGGTAAGAGAGTCTCGTGAGCTCTTTTATTGATAACTACGGTAGCGGTAGCATTACATCTGAGTGTCCCTCTTGGACACCTGTCTTGCACCTCCGAGGTGCCTGGTATCCTCATAAGATATTAAATCAAAGTTCCATTCTCGAACAGTAGTAACCCCCACCTGGGGCATTTGTTGGATCCGCACTGGAGAGCCTTCACAGATTGCAGGTCACATATGAGGTATTCATGAATACGGCCTAACTGAATACCACAAGCACATCTTAATCATAACAGGCCTCATACAAGAGCATTCTATGAGACAAAACTGAGCTATGATAACTTTACTCATTATAAATATGGTTCAATTTCCAGTTTTCCTGGGCAATCGAAAATGGACACACCTCGAACGCGCAAACCAAGCCAAGCAGATCCGCATTACTCAATATTTTGGTTAAAACTTATGGGATTGTTACATATTTGGGCTGTATATGAAACATCCTTGGAAACTGAATATGCACTTTAATTGAATGCGGAAGGAAGCAACCATCCATATTCAGATATCGAGGGTTCACTGTACTGTACCACATGTATCAGGAAATGCGTATGCAGTACACCAAACATCGCAATTAGTCTGGGTGGAAAATTAGTGTGGATACACATATTAGCGTAGACCATACTAACTTCTGCGAGCTGTCCTTGCTCGTAAACAAAATTACTGTGGACTATACTATTTGATATTACACACATATTAGTCTGGATGCGCCAAAAAGACAGGAAAGGCATAGAGCAAACAGACTCTCGCGCACCGGAATGCGCGCCCGACGGTAACTACTGCAATTATTAGGCGGGAAGCGCAATGCGCGGGAAATTGTAACACCATCACCCCGCCTTTAAAGCCACCCAGTACGTTTTTCCCGTCCAGTTCGGCTGCCAGAAACCTCTATAAAAGGAGCTTTAACACCAAGATATGGAATTCCTCCCCATGCATTCACCAAATCTCTCAGTGAGGCGCACCGAAATGTATTCGGCCTCCCCCATCGTGCGCTCCCTGCAGCGAGCAGTGGCAACTGCCTCATCGAACACCTCCCATCTGCCCCCCTCCCGGACAGAACCGCACCACAGCAGTACAACGGTGCATCCTTCCCCCACACCTCCCTTGGACACGCCATCAGATTCACTTTCCCTACCCCCTCAGCTCAAAAAACCGCAGAAGCGGGCACTTCAGAATGTGCTTACTCATTCACAGCGTGTCAAGATCGTAACGTGGATGGTGGAAGCGTCGCGTACAGACGGTGACAAACACATGGCATCCCGAGCTGTTCGCAACTTCCCAGCACTTTTTCGGGGATCAGAGAAAGCGAACAATGGAAAAGCGAGTAGGCTGTGGAAAACCCGGGAAGCCCTGATGAAGTACCAAAGAGGGACAAACAACCGCGGAATACCCTTTTCGATTACGCGCGTCACGCGCGCGGGCATGAAACGTGTCTACATCAAGGCCTGTGCCGGTCGAGGAAGGAAACGGGCGGGTTGGGTAATTGGAATGCATACAGACTTACTCGAGGAGTTTGAGCGTCTGAGGAAGTCCGGCCTGAAGTTCAACGCAAAACTTCTCCGTCATTTGGCAATTCACCTGGTCCGTGAATCTCGTAATGCGGTGTATCATGCCAATCTGAAAGATTTAAAATCGAACAAATTAATTATTGAATTAATATCGCCCCGCTGGATACAGGCATTCATGAACCGTTTCCAAATCGTCAGTAGGGCCCAAACTGGGAAGCTCATGGTATCGCCGGCCAAACAATCCCATATTGAGAGGGAGGTGGCGTACCACCTTGGGATGGTTGCTCGTGCATTTCGTTCTGGAGCAATGGACGAAAATGACGTGTGTAATGCGGACGAAACGCACTTTCTGATTAATTTGGATAATCACAGGACATTGGGAAAATGTGGCGAAGCTGAAGTGAAGTATTCGGACGTGGTTTCGGGGTCTGAGGGAATGACGATGATGGTTAGGATCTCTGGTGGAAGGGATGCTGTTATTGAAGCGCCATTTATGGTTTTTCAGAATACCAATAGAAGTTATCCGATACAGGGGGTCCCAGACAATGTGCAAGGGGTATCGTATCGTTCAGGCCCGAAAGGGTGGATGGACAAGACGGTTTTTCCGCAATATTTGGCAGAGAGCAAGGTTTTCAAATGTTTGCCGCATGGGCGGAAACGTATTTTGTTTGTTGACAATTGTGGGGGGCATGGGATGTCGGAAAATTTGGAGCAGGCGTTGCAAGCGTGTAACACGGAACTACGCTTTTTTCCGCCTAACGCCACAGATTTGATTCAGCCGGCAGATTCCTTTGTCATCCAAAAATTAAAGGACGCATGGCGTGGACGATGGGATAGATATAAGATGGACGTAATTATGCGAAATGGGTTCGCGGCGGCTTCCGGGAAAATTCCTAACCCGGGAAAACATTACTATTTGACTTTGGCCGCAGCCGTTGTGAGGGACGTAAATGCAATTCGTGATGCAGATGGAGTGAGGTACGCCCGAAAGGCTATGATCCGCACCGGTCTTGCTTGTAATATCAACGGACAATGGGAAGAATCCCAGCTGTTTCCAAAATTGCAAGAGATAGTGCAGAAGTATAGAAATTACTTCGATGGCGCTCCCGTTGTTGATGTTGATGATGAGTAAAATGTGTCGATATGCTAACATGGACTGGTTATGATTGGACAATAGCGTGTTTATCAAAATAGTGTAGTCTCCACTAATATGTTAATTGAAAATTAGTCTGGTCTACTCTATCTTAGGTTGTGATGCATATAGTGCGGGTACACATATTAGTGCAGTCCGCATTATTACGTGTGAGGGTGAAAATATATCCTTGACTTTTTATAGTCTAGCCCAGACTAATTGCGATGTTTGGGTGTAGCTATATGCAACAGTTAACACGGTCGCCACGGTTGGGCGTTTTCGTGCGGCACTTCACAGTGGAGTGACAAAGTGTGCCGTACAATGTTTCTGCTCTTGTCCGAGACACGATGCGCTTTTGTCCACGATTGCACATTGTCCATTGTCCAGCATGTCCAGATACCAACTGCGCACGTCACAACTCTCAACCATCCTCCAAATCGATAGAGAGGTATGCTTTTAAGGCCCAGAGATACGGAGAGACAAATTTCTCAGAGTGGAATGATAGCTGCGGTTTTCGGGTAATCTCATGTCCATTTCAAACCTGGTGGCCTACATTGAAGTCCGCTTGACCTTGTACCTACCGTACTGTTCTTGAAACTGAATGCATCACGAACGATGCAGAACTTGACCGTCCCCCGCCTCCCCCGCCTTCCGGTGATGTGCACTGGTTTTGAGTAATGCGACCGTGAATCGCACCCTGATGCGCGCTGTGCTCCCGCACGCATGCTACTTGTATGACACCTGGGTTATGGGCATACCTTTCAGTGCACAAGCCACTCACATCGATCCAGTATGTTCTGGGAGAGGGCGAGAGCGCAGGAGGAGTACGTTTTCGAGAAACATATACCGTGTTCTGAGACAGGGTGGGTGTATAGACGAGCTGAAGAGACTATTTTTGAGTGCGCGATGGGTGAAGACAGTAGTACAGAGAGGAGAGGCGGGGTTTGGCAATACGAAGAAGCTTCAAAGAGATTGAGTAGAGACTTGAACAGGAAAAGAGGAAGCGGGAAGGCGGGAAGGGGACGGGTCGATGAGGACGCAGTGGATGCAATGATTTTAATGATGCGGGCTGCGCGACTGAGTGTACGATTATGTGGTGAAAACAGTGCCGGGATTTACTTTCAGCTGTATGGGTGAGTGAAGCACAAGGCACGGGATTCAGGTTTTGTACGAAAGATGCTGGAGGAAATCGAGAGATACGCACCACGGCCGTGGGTGCAGCCTGTGAGTGAGTGTGTAGCGCGAGCCGATGGAAGGTTGGTGGAGCAGATTGTTCTGCCATATGCGAGTAGTGAAATTTAAGTGGACATGGATTCCAGCGGTGAAGTGTATGGATGTCAGTTGAGGTCGTCCGGGGCAAAAGTAACAGTTTTCACGCAATGTGCTGAGAAGGTGACGAAGACGGTTCGATTAGGAGGCGAGTTAGAAACGGAGAGCCAGAGCGCAGGGGACCTTGAAGCAAGAAGGGCAACCTCCGAAGTGACTGCAGAAACCCGAGTGTGACGAGAGCTACATGCGCAACTTTCTGTGAGAGCAAGGGGTGCGTTGTTTTGGGATGTGAAGACGGGACGTTGAAGCTGTGGAGTACGTCGGAGAGGAAAGTATTGAGAAGTTTCCACGGTCATAGGTCGGTACTGTAGTGGGTTGCGTTGCGATGAGGGGAGAAGGAAGACGTGTGGTGTCTCGATCGGGGGTTTACAGTAACCCGGTTACCCCAATTTTATGTCAACCAGAGCAATAAAAGGCAAGCAGGGATATCCGGGGAATTGTCTCCTCCTCCCTCGGGTCTCGTCGCGTCTACAGTGACCCGGTCACCCCACTTTATGTCAACTAGAGCAAACTCTGGTGCGCGCCGCTCCGCTGCGCCGTCGTCGGTAGAATAGTGATTAATCATTAATTCTACAATGGTACGTACCCTAAATCATCATCAGCCAAACATCGAGCGATGGTGGAGGTCATAGAGCCATTTCATTGGACTGTTGGCTTTCTCCAAATTACAGCCAAATTACAGACAAGAGCCTGCGCTCAACATGGCTGTGTAAACGTTATGCTTT
Source organism: Chondrus crispus (assembly GCF_000350225.1). Lineage (NCBI taxonomy): Eukaryota > Rhodophyta > Florideophyceae > Gigartinales > Gigartinaceae > Chondrus > Chondrus crispus. The sequence continues at coordinate 50,386 of NW_005179305.1, forward strand.
CCTCCAAGTTGGTTTGGTGTGACGTCAACACAGTTGTGAGGGAATTTTAGTGCAAAATTACATTTTGCAGTACTGTAGTGGGAGATGTTATACTGTAGTGGGAGATTTTATATGAATTTTAGGGAAGCGCGCGCAGACTGTCTGGGAAATCCGGGCCGGATGCGTGGATGCTTCTAGAAGGGATGGGGAGGAAATCAAAGCGTGGAAGGTGGCCGAGTGTCGACAGATCGGACACACCGGACTCTACGGCGAGACTCAACACCCCACTTTCCCAGAAAACACCACCAACCCCCTTCGACCGAACAACAACAGTACGTAAATCAACGTTTCATGATTCTTTTCATGCTTTACGATTAGTGCGTCTTTCCTCGCTGGAATCACACGAACATTCATTCACGAAAGAACAAGCCAAAGCACATCAGCTCACCCTACCCACACGCACGCACACGACCGTCGCCACTGTTTCCGCTTTCGTCGACAACGACAAGAGTGCCGCGCGCTGAACGCGGCCTTCAACCTTCGCGTCCCTGTTTTTCTAACAGCCGCTGCCGTTCTCACGCATAACACACTCCTAACACAATCCGCACCTCACCAACTTGTCTTCAGCTATTCACAAAAAAATGCAGGAAAGCTTCCAGCAAGAGGCGGGATCAAGTAGAAAACGGCGAAAGATACAGTCTCCCGATGTGTTCATAAGCCATGCTGGCCCGGACAAGCTACTCATCGCACGTCCCCTTTCCGAGAAATTGCAAGCTCATGGTTTAAATTGCTTCCTCGACAAAACCTCGATGGAGCCCGGAGACTGCGGAGAGGATGAAATGACTCAAGCTATGGAGTCTGCGAAGGTCGGTGTTTTCATACTTTCTCCCGAGTTTGCGGCTCGAAAATGGACGATGAGGGAACTGCGTTGCTTCCTGCACCGACGAAAAGAAGCGATAAGCAGTGGAATGCGGCCACCGACATTAATTCCGGTGTTTTACAGACTAAGTATCCGTGAATGCAGAGAGTTGGATCCCAATCGGTACCGGGATGATGAAGGAAAGAATCTTTTTCAAGTTGAGAAGTTTTTTAGCGTGGAACGACAGCTCGAAGCGAGCACGGCTACTGTGAAGAGAGAGCTACAAGAGCTGGCAGGTATCACTGGGATTGAAAATGACGAAAGGGCGACGAACCTGCTGGAAGATGAATTCGGCCATGATGCAAGGGAACATCTTGTGAAACGAGTATCTCGGTGGGTGAAAAAGAAAAGTGATGAGCAAGAAGCCGACCGCCTTCACGATGGTGTTCAACAAGTAGGCGCGACCGTCGAGTCGATCAGGGGAGGAAGGGGTGATGTGTTCAGGCCGTCGATAAGAGCCGAACATAATGTTGTGTCGATATGTATGACGCTTGATTCTCGGGGGAACGATGGATTGCCGAACACGTGTGAGTCGCGTCTGAAAGCGGCTGTGCTACGGAGAGATAGGAACGAGCAAGTGGGTGCGACAGCAGTGGGACAGGGTGGAGTCGGGAAGACATGTGCCCTACGAGCGATTGCGCATGATGTTGAGATTAAGGCGGAGTTTTCGGGAGGAGTGTACTTCATGTCATTGGGGAAAGACGGAAACGTGGGAGGGCTGATTGAAGAACTGTGCCTGATTGTGGAAGCGTCCGGTGGCAACCAGACTGCTGCGAAAATGCGAGAGGAGAGCGATTTTAGAAGGGTGTTAGCGAAGGTACAAGCGTGGTTTTGTAGTCATGTGTGTCTGTTCATCATTGATGATGTGTGGGTGGTGAATGATATAGAGGCGAATATCCTTCAAAAGTTGTCTGTTCTCGCTGACACTGCGGGGGGCAGCGGGGAAAGGAGGAGCAGACTAATGTACTCCACGAGGGATAGGGGGCTGCGTCAGCTTGGGGAGCGGATCGCTTTCGAGCCGAGAGAGACAGAAGGGAAAGAAGCAGTTGACATGCTTGTGCACGCGAGTGGGGCGAATCGAGGGGAAGTGGAAGATGCGAGATGCAAGGAGGCCGTGAGTGAAATACTGGGAATGTGTGGCGGATTGCCGCTTGCCCTGAACGTGGCGGGAACGAGTGTGAGGTACATGAGGGAAAGATGGGAGGAAGAAGTATCAGAAGCATGGGGGGATTACCTTTCGAAGATGAAGAGGCGTAACACGATTCGCAGGGAGAGTCCGAAGGACGGATACTCGTCGTTGGATGGGGCATTGCGTACGTCACTGGATATCCTGGAGTCGGATGTGGGAAGGAGTGGGGAGGCGGTTGGTGATATTTCGTTTCGAAAGATACACCGGAGTCTGTGCGTTATGAAGAAGCAAGACCGGATACCTTTGAGTTTGGTAGGAGATTTGTGGGAGCTGGACGAGGTGAAGACGGAATGGTATGCAAAGGAGATGGAAAGGGTTGGATTAGTGGAACTGCAGTATAAGAAGGGCTGTGGTGGGTTGCGGGTGCATGATCTGACGCACGATTTTGCGGTGCAGGAGGCGCAGAAGGAAGAAAGTGTAACGTTCTGGTATAAGAAGTTGGCAGGTGTATGCAGGCAGGGAAGAGGACTGCTTGCTATAACTGAGAGCGAGGGCAGAGAGAGCAAGGATGCAAGAGAGAAGTATGTTTTCGAGAACATATATCGCGTTCTGAGACAGGGCGGGTGTGTGGAGGAGCTGAAGAATCTATTTTTGAAAGCGCGATGGGTGAAGACAGTGATACAGAGAGGAAGTGTGTGGCAATACGAGGAAGCTGTAAAGGATCTAAATATCTTGTTGAGGAACACGGGAGGAAGCGAGAGCCTTTTAAGGGATACGGGAGAAGAAGATTCGGTGTATGCGATGGAATTGATGATGAGAGCTGCACGACTGAGTGTACCTTTTCGCGGTGAAGGCAGTGCAGGGATTTACTTTCAACTGTACGGAAGAATCAAGCACAGGGCACAGGATTCAGGTTGTGTGCAAAGGATGCTGAAGGAAATCGAGAGACACGCACCACGGCCGTGGGTGCGGCCTGTGGGTGAGTGTGTAGAGCGAGCCGATGGAAGGTTGGTGGAGCAGATCGTTCTGCCATATGCGAAAGGTGTAATTCAAGTGGGCATGGATTCCAGTGGTGAAGTGTATGGATGTCAGGTGGAGTTCTCCGGGGCAGAAGTAACAGTTTTCAGGCAATCTGCTGAGAAGGAGACGAAGATGGTTCGATTACAAGGCGAGTTCGAAACGGAGAGCCAGAGTCCAGGGGACGTTGAAGCAAGAAGTGTAACCTCCGAAGTGATTGGAAAAAAACGGAGCGTGACGAGAGCTAGCTGCGCAACTTTCTGTGAGAGGAAGGGGTATGTTGTTGTGGGATATGAAGACGGGACGTTAAGGCTGTGGAGTACGTCGGAGAAGAAAGTATTGAGAAGTTTCCACGGTCATAGGTCGGAGGTGCGTTGCGTTGCGATGAGTGGGGACGGAAAACGTGTGGCATCTGGATCGAAGGACAAGAGCGTGCGAGTGTGGGACGTGGAGACGGGAGCACAAGTCGGGGAGGCGTTAGTTGGACACACGGATTGGGTGTATAGCGTTGCGATGAGTGAGGACGGAAGACGTGTGGTATCTGGATCGTGCGACGAGAGCGTGCGGTTGTGGGACGTGGAGACGGGAGCACAAGTCGGGGAGGCGTTAGTTGGACACACGGATTTTGTGCTTTGCGTTGCGATGAGTGAGGACGGAAGACGTGTGGTATCTGGATCGTGCGACAATAGCGTGCGGGTGTGGGACGTGGAGACGGGAGCACAAGTCGGGGAGGCGTTAGTTGGACACACGGATTGGGTGCGTAGCGTGGCGATGAGTGGGGACGGAAGACGTGTGGCATCTGGATCGTTTGACAAGAGCGTGCGGGTGTGGGACGTGGAGACGGGAGCACAAGTCGGGGAGGCGTTAGTTGGACACATGAGTCCTGTGCAGAGAGTTGCGATGAGTGGGGACGGAAGACGTGTGGCATCTGGATCGTTTGACAAGAGCGTGCGGGTGTGGGACGTGGAGACAGGAGCACAAGTCGGGGAGGCGTTAGTTGGACACACGAGGGAAGTGAATAGCGTTGCGATGAGTGGGGACGGAAGACGTGTGGTATCTGGATCGGAGGACATGAGCGTGCGGGTGTGGGACGTGGAGACGGGAGCACAAGTTGGGGAGGCGTTAGTTGGACACACGGGTTATGTGTATAGCGTTGCGATGAGTGGGGACGGAAGACGTGTGGTATCTGGATCGTGCGACACGAGCGTGCGGGTGTGGGACGTGGAGACGGGAGAACGAGTCGGGGACGCGTTAATTGGACACACGCTTGCAGTGGTTAGCGTTGCGATGAGTGGGGACGGAAGACGTGTGGTATCTGGATCGTTGGACACGAGCGTGCGTGTGTGGGACGTGGAGACGGGAGCACAAGTCGGGGACGCGTTAGTTGGACACACGGATAGTTTGCTTTGCGTTGCGATGAGTGAGGACGGAAGACGTGTGGTATCTGGATCGGATGACAAGAGCGTGCGGGTGTGGGACGTAGAGAGAGGGATCACACTTTACACCGGGAGGGTAGAGGATTTGGGAGAAATCGAGAGTCGGTTCCTGACGACGCCAGACTTGGGTACTGCTCCTCACGCCGGACGAAGATCACAAATATTTTCAAAGAAGGGAGGAATTATTCAAAGGCGAGAGGATGGGTCTGAGGCTGTTTTGGCCCAGTTGGACGGTCCAAAAGACTTGCAAATAGACCACGATCATGGGGTCGTAGTCGGACGGTTGGGTCATCTGGTTGCTATCATGAAGCTAGTGGTGTAAATCGCGGAAAGCGATGGACGCTTGGCGCCCGAGACATTAGTACTGCGTCGCAACTGTGCGCGGTGGTAGTGGGGGGGGGGGTCTTTTTGTGTTGTGAGTGAATGCGTGAGAAGTTGATTGACGGACGTTGCAGTGCCTGGATGTCTATGTACAGTATGAACTAGCGACGTGCTTCCCTTCATCACTCAGTAGACAAGTGTAGGGATGCGAGCGGACCTGTCGTGTATTAAGCGTGTATTAAGTGTCATGGCGATGGCTGATCCTCCACGCAGACAGGGGACTAAGAAACGTTCACGGCGGCATCGAGCGTCGGACAGAAGCGACAGAGATGCCACGCCGTAGGCTGGCAGCTGAAGGTATTGTGATGCATTGAGCCAGGTGTGCACGCACGGTGCGCACGGATTCGGGGTGGAGGTTAGCTGGGAATTGAAAGGATGGGAATTGAAAGGACATGTGCGTTTCTCAGGTGCGCTTTTGTGCTCGCGGCCTCCCCAACGGCGACGTTCACGGATGTCGCAGGCATGATCGCGCCGAGCACGGAGGGACCTTGGCGCCCAATGTACTGGCTCGACTCAAGTGTGCAGACGACGTGCGGCTGATGGACAAGGGGGGGCCTAGTGCACGTGTCGCAAGAACGACGGCGGGTTTGACAGCGACGGGCGGGGTGGGCGACAGGCGTGGCCGCGGTTGAAGAGGATGTACAGGTAGGTGGACAGGGTTGCTTCGTTCCGTCGGCGTGTGTATCAATCATGAGTTGCACAGTTGTACAGCTATACAAGTGTACAACAGCAATGCAAGCCGATCATGAAGTTTGGTCTTCAATTAACTGTAGAAGAGAGTGCAATTATTGCATGGCAGAAGCATTGTGAGTCTGCTTTCTGACTTGCTCTTGCCTGTCAGATTGAGAAGTCGAATGCACTCCCCTTCAAGGTCGGTCTTGCCGTGCTTTCTGTGCAAATAATGTGGCATAGATTCACATCCCCTGTCCTTTGTCCTTGCATGAACCTTTAGCAGTGCACTTAAGCTGAACTCCCTCGCGTCGCTTTATAGAGGCCAGGGCCTAAGCACAGCATTATCTCAGCATCGGATAAAAGCAAATCCAAGGCACTTGCAAAGAAAGATTGGGGGGTTACAGCACCAAAGGGTAAGATAGTGGTTCGGGTTGTTGGTTCGCGCAGATCAGAGGAGGGAGAGACGGTTCGGGGTAAAGAGGTCTTGGTTCGGTTTAGTTCACCTGTGCTCTGGTCATGCTAGGACCGCAGTTGAGACTGCATTTGGTCGGAAGACAAAGAGCTATGCTGACAGTAGGTCTAATCACGGCGGCTCGTTTATCTCTAAGTCATCCTCTGGCGACGGAAAACATGTAACCTCTTTGATAGTAGCATCTGCTTCAGGCCGCAAAGCTCCACCATTTTTTTTCATTGCTGGAAAGAGAGTTATGGCTCAGTGGCTGGAGCCCATTACTATACCATCCAAACGATGCCTAACAGAGCTTACGCGTAGCGACCTCACGTTTTTGACAAAAGAGGAGTGGTTTCCGCGAGATGGGGTAATACAGTGCAGTGAAAATGGATCAAGTGAGCAGCAGAACATACATAATTTCATTGAGCATTTCAATAGATTTTTCAGAACTGTGGTTCCACAGGACGTGCCTATTGTTCTAACCCTTGATGGACATAGCTCTCGTGGGGGGGTTTTGTGGTTGGAATTATGCCAGAAGTACAATATCGAAGTTTTGCAGGCTCCTGCCAATACGTCTCATTTCCTACAGCCATGCGATCAAGCCATTAACAATTCATTCAAGAGATCCATACGCACTGCAAGAGACCAGCTCTGTTGTAAGATGGTATGCGATACCAAGACGGTTCAATTGAAACTGATGTGCGCAGTTATCGGGCATGGGAAAATTACCATAGATGACATTCGCAAGTCATTCCGTGAGACAGGGATATTTCCTTTCAATGCAGCGTTTCCAGATCGATTCAAGGATAAGAGTCACAGCAACAAAGAGAAAGCTATAAACTTCAAGCGTGGCATGGAGAAATGTGGACCTGATTCTTGCATCACCAGCGTTAAAAAGCGAAAAACGGATACAGAAACATATGCAGACTTGATCCACATACTGGAGCAAGAGCGAGACAAAACACGCGCCATACAAAAGATTGAAGAACGCCTGGCAGATGCGAGAACAGTAAGTCAAATATTGTCCGAGGTTGGAAAGCCTGAGGTCATAACGGGCGCTGGATGTGGGACCAAACGGATCGCTTTAGGGTGCGGAGCTCCCGCAACCTGTTTGACGGTTGGTCAGCTCATCAAATACCGCCGTGACAAAGCGCGTCAAAAGTTTGAGGAGAAAATGGAGAGAGAAAAGCAAAAGGCGGCCAAGGCTGCACATCGGGCCCATGCGCCTGTGGTGAGAGACCAGAGAAGGAACGACCTCGCGGCGGCAAGACAGCGCAAACAAAAGCACAAAGCTGAGATGAAAGTGGCCTCTGCTGCTTTGTTGTCGCTGAGTAGGGCGCAGCACAGACCTAGAAGCCGAAGATCAATGACAGGTGCAAGGATTGTCCATAGCATCATCATCGGGGTGCTGCAAACGGTCATGAAGTAATCAAAAGGATGTGTCCAAAATTAAACCACTTTTTTTCTACTGCTCAGTCGATGTGGATAATTTGTGGCTACGTAATGCCTCTTAGCAGTTGTTGGAAGCCATTGAGAGGCTCTGAGACTGAACTCCACAGTGATGTGATTGGCTGAGAGCCGTTTATGGCCTGGTTGTGGGGTTCTTGCATCCAACATGTAAAGAACGGCTTACATGTCCAAACTTGACCCTGCCAGAAGGGTATACAAGTTTACAACAGCAATGCAAGCCGATCATGAAGTTTGGTCTCCTGTTCAATTAACTGTAGAAGAGAGTGCAATTATTGCATGGCAGAAGCATTGTGAGTCTGCTTTCTGACTTGCTCTTGCCTGTCAGATTGAGAAGTCGAATGCACTCCCCTTCAAGGTCGGTCTTCAAGGTCGGTCTTGCCGTAATAATGTAGCATAGATTCACATCCCCTGTCCCTTGTCCTTGCATGAACCTTTAGAACTTAAGCTGTATCACCTACTGTAATGATTCTAGGCCCAGAGGCGCTTACCGTTAGCTTTTAGCCGAGCGATTAAATCGCCCGAAAGGATAGCCACTGTTATCCGTGGAGGTACAATTTCAATTACTTTTGAACGCATAATCATTACTCTTCGTGACTCCGCACTGTTGTCGTTTATGAAAAAGCAAAATATTTCGAAATACCCACATTTTTTCCGCTAGTGGCGATATCGCCCTCGATTATCGATCGTTCTCGACTCTTCTCTCGACTGCGATCGTAGTTTGCGGCGCATGAAATCCGAGCAAGTTGCTTCAAGCCTTTTCTTTTTCTTTATCACATGGTATCATAGGGGCTTCAAGCCTAGAAAATATGTTTCTCACGAAACACTTGTCGCTGTTAGTAGGCTTTCCGAAAGTGCCATACAGAGTGTTTATTGCCACATTTCAACTGTACAACCAGCGGTCGTCCAATAGCGTCTCGTTCAAGCGCCGGTTTCTGGCAGCGTCAACCTCATTTGTTCATTCCCCGTTTCCTGCAACATGATTGGACAAGGCGAGACAGGATGGCCCCCAGATGCAACTGAACTCCGATTCTAACTGTCCCCCCTCGTCCACCCCGTTGCCCGTTGCATATCAAACGGGCTTGTACCTATCCGCCGAGAAAGTTACGGCGCCCAGCTGTGCACACCTCTCGCAGTCCCCGTCCCGCCGTTTGCCGCCCCGAGAGCATCACCCACCTCCTTTTTTTGCTGCCCTCATCATGCCGCACCTCACATGCACGTCGCACTGGAAGGAGGGCTCATGACAACAGCCATGAGGTCGAGGGTACGTCGTCGTCTCGCTGCTTCGGTGCCCACGCCTTCCCCGTTCACGCCTGCGTGTGACTGGCTTGCCATATGCACGAGGACAAGGGGGCACCGTATCGGAGTTGTGATCCCGGTCATCCCGAAGCGAGGGGCGGTGACTATCGGATCGCACCCAGTCTCTCCACATCTGTTCATCGACCCTTTTTTTGTTTGCATTTATACAACTGTCCACATTCACCCGAAACGAAACATCGGCTGAGCTAGGAACAATCCTCTTTGCTGCAGAGCCTGCCTGTTTGAAGAGATAGTGAGACAACTCACCATCTCACGCGTTTTCTATGTGTAGGATTTGTGCTTCTCCTACCGTGCTTTCTACATCATACCTAGGGAAGTAGCTTGTGTGTTTGGTAGGTTTTGAAAAGCTGCTATAGTACTATAAGTATGCCGGGTAAGAGGTTCAAGTCAAAGTTCAGAGAACAACCACGACAATACAAGAGACCTCAGCTTTCCCGTTTGTTCACACCAAGACAGACTTTTTGACCGTCTTTTTGCCCACAACCTACGGCGAGTAGTAGGGACGGAAGACGTGTGGTATCTGGATCGTATGACAAGAGTGTGAGGGTGTGGGACGTGGAGAGAGGGATCACACTTTATATCGGGAGGGTAGAGGATTTCGGGGAAATCAAGAGTCGGTTTCCTGAGGACGGAAGACATGGGTACTGCTTCTCGCGCAGGACGAGCAGCACAAATAATTTCAAGGAAGGGAGGAATTGTGCAAAGGCGAGAGGATGGGTCTGAGGCTGTCTTGCACAGTTGGACAATCCAGGAGACTTGCAGATAGACCACGATCACGGGGTCGCAGTAGCAAGGGTGGGTCATCTGGTTGCTATCATGAAGCTAATGGTGTAAATTCGGAAAGCGATAGACGCTTGGTGCCCGGGACATTAGTACTGCGTTGCAACTGTGCGCGGTGGTACTGTAGTGGGGAGGGTTTTTTGTTTCGTTATGAATGCGTGAGGAGCTTGCTTGATGGATGTTGCAGTCCATGTATGCGTCAGTATGAAGTATCGACCTGCTTCCCTTTCAACACTCAGTAAACAACTCTAGAGGGATGCAAGCAGACTTGACGTGTAATAAGTGTTCCATGGCAAAGGCCTGTCCTCTACGCAGACGGACGACTGAGAAACAATCACAGCAACGTCAAGTATTCAGACAGAAGCGACAGAGGCGCCACCTCGCTCCCTCCCGGCACGCAGAAGATATTGTGACCCAATGACCCACGTGGGTTTGGTGCCCACGGATTCAACATGGAGGTTAACTGACGAGTGAAGGGATATCGCTGTCTCTCAGCAGTCAAATGAACTCTTGTGCTCACTATAATATCTTGAGCAATAATGTGCAGGCACCTGGCCATCAGATGCGTCAGTCGCGTGCAAGAAAAGATGTAGAGGTAGTTGTATTGGTGAAATCAAGGGTGTGTTGATTAGAGCAAGCGTTGTCGACCGGCTCAAGGCAGGGCCGCGAGTCTCAAAGTTGAGAGGATATTGATACACGTGCACAGGTCGCACACGTGCACACGTGTGAGAAGAAAAAAGGCAAACGAGACCATAAAATTCAAGTTTACCATAAACTTGGCCTTCTATGTACTCTTCACGACGTGCAGACACTGTTTCGCTGCCGTTCCCCTCCTCCTTTCTGCCCCACCTCCTTCGTGCTGGCAATGTGGTGCAAGATCGATGCCGTCCGTTTACTGATGCCTATCAAGTCTCTACCTTATAAGGGAATAGGAGGGATCAGTGAGACGGCGGTGAATAAAGATGATCTAATTGCGCTGTCATGCGTGTGCTACATGTGCACGTATGGCTCTCATGACTGCGGCGGCATGCTGGTGCGGCGTCGACACTTGTTTTTATGGCTCTCATGACACTCCCCCTGTCGACGGCGGAGCAGTCTTGGCGTCTGCAGTCTGCTGGATTGTGAGTTGCAGCTTGGGTAGGAGGCGCGTGTATGCTTGGCGCCGGAGGGGTTTTGTGAGGATGTCTGCCAGTTGCTCGTCGGTGGGGACATGAGCGAGGGTGATTGTTCCCTTTTGTGACTGGTGCGTCAGATAGTGGTGTCGCAAGTCTATGAATTTTCGCCGCTTTGTCGGTCCTGTGCTGTTCGCGACGTGGATTGCTGACTGATTGTCAATCCTCAGGGGTGTCGGCTTGGTCGACAGCATGTGGATGTCCTTGAGCATGCGTCGGATCCATGTTGTTTGTTGAGCGGCTGCTGTTACCGCTATGTACTCAGCCTCGCAGGTGGACAGAGCAGTGATGTTTTGCTTGAGGGATCCCCAACAGATTGGTGTTCCGTTGTAGGTGTGTAGGGTCCCTGAGATGAACTTTCTGTCCATTATGTCCTCTGCGAAATTCGTGTCTGCATAGGAGACGAGGAGGTCCTGTGTCGACTCTTTGCTGGTGGACGTGCCAGCTCGGAAGGTGAGGCCTGTCGTGGGGGTACGTTTTAGGTACCTAATCAGTCGCATTAACGCGCTCCAATGCCTCTGTGTAGGCTTGTTGGCCGCGACGGCGAGTCGGTTTGTCAGGAGATAAATGTCAGGCCGGGTGGCGTCGGCGACATATCGAAGGTCCCCAATTAATTGTTGGTATTTTTTGAGGGTTTCCATTTGGATCTCATCGGTATCTATTGGCTTGTGAAGCATTACTCCGTCGCAGTACGGAGTTTCCTTGCCGTTGCACTGTGCCACTTCTGCTTGTTCAACTATGTAGTTGATTGCATTGGGCTGAGAGACATGGATGTCTCCATTTGTGTTTCGCTGTACAGTCCATCCTAGGAATGTTTTGTGCTCTCCTAGACGCTTGATTTTGTACGCTTTGGCTAATGCTTTTGCGAACTACTCCTTGAGCTCAGCTTTTGACGCGACTACAGTAAAATCATCCATGCTTACTGCGGCCATGATGAGGTCCTTTCCAATATTTTTTGACCAAAGGCAGAGGTCAGCTTCGCTTTGTTAGAACTTGCTTTTGCGTAGTAGGGCGGATACTGCTGTCAGGTAGGTGTGTCCTGCAGAGGGCGTCCCATAGATGTTCATGTTCAACTTGCCTCCTTCGCATGGGTGCTTGTATGTGCCGTTGAAACGGGGTGGTTGTTTCACGTTCACTTTTTCGCTGCCGTTGTGTGCGAATTTCTCATGTAGATATGCTGACGTAATATCAATGTGCTCTATGTGCATGCGGTGTGTTGCTGCTATGCCGAACAGTGTCCTTACACTTGTTTTATCCGCCATGTAAGTTGTCGTTTTGGCAGGGTCAAAGTGCTTGTGTGGAACCATCTTGTCTCCGCGTGCTGAGCAGCGCGCTTTTCTCGATGCTATTTCTCCTGCGCTATTCCTCTTGTATCGGTATCCCATTTTTAGAGGTATGAATTTTCTTTTTTTTGGGGAGGTTGGCATCTGGTGTGCACTGTACAACGTTCATTAAGTCGAGATTTTCCAATTCCTCGTTGTATGCCTTTTCCCACTCGGCTGCGTCGGGATATTTTTTGGCTTGGGTTGTGCTAGCCGGGCTGGTGTTGTGCGTATCACTCGTGTGGGTGTGCGGTGTGGTGTAACCACCTTCTTCGCGTGTGTGCATGACGCTGCCGGGTCAGTGACTCTGTGGTAGGGTTGGAAGTTGACACAGCGCACTCTTCGAGGCTTGTTGGTTTTTGTTTCGAGTACCATGATGTGGTGCTCATCTATCGCATGTAAGTATCTCGCGGGGGTGGCTCTTGGGGCGAGTTTGGATATTTATTTCCTGTTAGCCAGTTCGGGGATTGTCCCTAGTTGCCCGAATAGGAGAAATTGAGGGACTCTGGGGGTGGTGTTAGTCCACGTTGTGTATGGCAGGGAGTTGGTGGAGATGTGTAGTATCTTATTACACTTGAACGCTGCGTCTCTGACGGCGTCTTCCCAGTGAGTTTTGGGTAGACCACTGTGGTGCAGCGCTGCTCTTGCAGAATTGATCAGGGTTCCGATGATCCTTTCTGGTATGCCGTTCTGTTGGGGTGTGTGCGGGACTGTAGTGCTGTGCATTACATTTTGTGAGCGATACATTCTGGTCGCATATTTGGATATATATTCTTTAGCGTTGTCCGTGTGTAACAGCTTGGGCTTGCATCCCCTTTGCTTGAGTGCTGTAAGTATTTTGTCCAATCGGTGCGGTTGTGGTACAATTGCCAAGTGGCGCTACTGTACTAGGTGGGCGCCAGAGGCCTCGCCAAGTACAGTAGTAAGATGTTAACCGATACGGTGCATACGTGGCCGGCACGTGTAGATGTGGCCACATGGGAGTCCACGTGTAGTTAGTGGCACCGGCTACTGCAGGTGTACACGTGGTGCGCGACCGATCGGTGGGTTAGTAGCAGTAGTCATTTTTAGTTACCGTAAGCTACAGTAAGCTGGCTACAGTATGTACAGCTACTGTAGTCCGTCCGGTGCCACTGCCCTACTAGGGGGTATAAGATAGGGGGGCACCGGGCTGGAGGTAAACCGAGGCAAGCACGCCTCCCCTTACTTCCTACCCTAGTCCTTTTACCGTACGGTTAAGTAAGTCCCTCAGGTTTCCAGCTCGCCACCGGTCGTACTGCTCTACACCCCAGTACGACTGCGCGTGTCCAGTGCGGTGTACCTCCCTTGTCCAGTGCTTCCTACCGTTCCGGATTATTCTACCTGACACTCCAGTGTAGCGGTCCCCCAGGCTCCCTCATTTTTAGGTACAGCCTGTCCTTTTCCGTTTACGGTTTAGCGTCCCTACGGTTATACCACAGCGGTGTCTCAGCTCGTAATTCCAAGAAGTCCACAATGAGGTATCTTGATTTCGTGTCAATTATCGTGAGTATGTACTTGTTTCCTTGGCGTGAGGGCGGTTTGAACAGTCCGCATATGTCACTGCTGAACGCTGCTCCTACTGGGTACCTGTGTGTGGTTGGGTAGTGCGGGGCCGGTTGTTGTTTCGCGGCTGCGCATCTCGAGCAGGTGATGCGTGGGGGTCTTTGTCTCAACGTGGGTGGGAAGTTGGGCAAGAGGCCGAGCCTTGCTATTTTGTGAAGCGTGGCGGGGCGTATGTGATTGAAGATCACATGTGTAGAGCACTGTACCGCTACGTTGCATGACAGGACGCGTTATACACGTGGTCATACCCCACGTGTATCCGTGTCATACCCCACGTATACCCGTCTCATACTCCACGTGTACCCGTGTCATACTCCCCGTATACCCGTGTCCACAACCACGTGTCATGGTTGTCATACCACTCTATTTAGTGGGATATTATTATTATTTTGCCGACGGCGACTACTATATAGTCGACGTCCGCCCAAAAGTAAAACCGACACGAAGCCTTGGGTTCTTTCCGATGTTTCTGGATTCTCGGTAGTAGCCTCGCGCCGGTACTCGCCCACTCTGTGCGACACCACGCCAGCCCATCCACTTCCCCGAATCTCCTCTTTCCTACCGCGCGCTGCTACCGAGGTCCTCTACCGCTCCCTACGCGCGTTCGCTGTCGCTTCGCCCCGCTTACTTCTTGCTACGCTCCGTGTCTTGTTTCTTTCCTACCACTCTACCTACCGCGCACGCGCGCCCCGGACCCCGTTGCCGGTTATCACCGGGTGGTCTCCCGTATCCCACTCACCCCGCGTTCCGAACACGCGTGCTCTGCCTGAGGCTGACACACGTGGCCTCAGTGCACGACAACATGGTAGTGGTGAGAGTCCTTTTCGCCTGCGGGGTGTGCCGGGGTGTGGCAGCGGTGCGGGGGTCTGCCTGACATGGCCCTTTTTCACTTTCGGCACCACGTGTCCGATTGTTGGCGTGCGGCGGGGTTTAGGTTTGGCCGTCGTCTTTTTATTTTTGTTTTCGGGGATTTCTTGTTGACCGTGATGGGGCACTGCCCGGACTGCCAGTCCGTTCTTCCATGCTGTGTCTTTTCACCTTTGCCAATTGCAGGTAGTACAAGCCTTTGGTGAACCGTGCTTGGACAACCGTCTGCAGTGGGCTCGTGCTCGAGTCGAGGATGAGGGCTTGGGTGGGCGTGAACCTGACTTCTCCCCATTGCGCGGCAATGTCGTGTACGGGGAGAAAGTTGGAGCGCAGTGCGGGGTTGGCAATGGCAGGGATCCGGATCTGCCTATTCGTACCGGTCGGGATGTGGATGATCCCCTTCAGGTTCGTCCTCATCGAGGGTCTGGTGTACTGCAGTGCAGTCGTACTCGTCTTCTACTGTAGAGACTTGTCCGGTTATGTAGTGGCGCTGCGGGTGGGTGCGGCCCGTCAATGTACGCTTATGGTCAATGGTGGTGGTCCATTGCCTTCTTCCGGGCTTTGGGGCCGTCATGCCGTGTTTTGGGAGAGGCGTGTAGTTGCGCGGGTCGGTGCGCCAACGTGCGTTCCGTGGTTGGTACGGACGCTTCTTTTTTTCCTTAGCTGGTTTCTTCGCTGGGTAGAGCGGGGGTTAGCTTGTCCTGCCTTTTTATCTCGATCGTGGGAGTTGTGGCCTCCATTTCTTGCGGATTAGGCTTAGCTTGGCCGGGCAATTAAGAATGGCTCTACGGGGGTGTCCGGAGCTCTTGGGATGGGCTCAACGGAGGTGTCCGGAGCTGGCTCCACGGCGTTATCCAGAGCTCTACCAGGTGCCTCTACGCGAGTGTGCGGACTGAGATGTTGTGGAGCGACGGGGCTGGTGGTGCCGTGGTTGTCGTCTTCCTGATCTCGTCCAAGGCGATCTTCGAGGTGCCTGGGATCGTCTTGCAGTGGGGTGTTGTTCGGGTCCATAACCTGTGGTGCAAGATCGATGCCGTCCGTTTACTGATGCCTATCGAGTCTCTACCTTATAAGGGAATGGGAGGGATCAGTGAGACGGCGGTGAATAAAGATGATCTAATTGCGCTGTCATGCGTGTGCCACGTGTGTACGTATGGCTCTCATGACAGGCAACAAGCAGCGGCCTGCCAAGTTTCTGCCATCCGACAACCTCCTTCCACCTGCACCCTCTCCGCGAGCGCCCTCGTCCGCCGCACCAGCCGCTCGTTCTCGCGCTCCACGCCGCGCATCCACGCCGTCTTCCGCGCCTCCCGCATCACACCACCTTCCTCCTCTCGCGGCTCCGCCTCGCGCTCGCCCGGTTCCGACCTTCCTCCTCTCGCGGCTTCGCCTCACGCTCGCCCGGTTCCGAGCAGCGCTCACCCTCCGCACCGACACGCACGCCGCCTCCGCCGCCCCTTCGCCTTCGCCCACCTGGCCCGCCGTCGCCAGCGCCGCCGCCGGCCCAGCCCGTGTCCCACCATCAGAGCCTTCCCCGCCGCCCTCGCCCACCGCGCCGCAACGCACCGCCAGCGCCTCCATTGCTGCTAACAGAAGCTCGAACTCCTGCGAGAACGGATACATCGTGCCTAGCCGCCGCGCCGCCGCCGCACCACCGCCGCGTATCGCCACCAGCGACAGCAGCACCCCTAGCTCCTCGAGCGCGCCTCCGCCCTCCATCCTGCCGCTGCTGCTGCCGCTCATCTTGGCGCGCTGCCGGTGCGGGGAGGACACACGGCACGTCGAGATTAGGGCGTGCGCAAAGGAGGCGGCAGCGCACACCTAGACGGGCGGGCTTAGGATGGGCGGCGCAGGCGTCGGCGGGGATGCACGCATTGCTGCGCACGGGCGGGAAGCAAGGCGGCGAAACGCAATGCGGCGTGGTGCTTCCGCCGCGAGTCGCGCGTGGTTTGAACGGAAAGCGTTTGTGGGCGGAGATGCTATGATCCGTGAGCACGGGTAACATGCAGCGGGTAACAGCTCATACGCCCCATACAACGGGCCACTGCCAAAAATTAAAAATGCGCGAATGTACAAATTATTAGTTTGACATTCATGAATCTACACATTATTTAAAACAATTTTTAACACATTATTTTAAAACATATTGTTTAACAATATTTTCTTGAAGAATTGAACTCGCGACCAAAAGAAAAGGGTAGCAGGGGAGTGGTACCGAAGCACACCACCCCTGCTGAAACCCCTTCTCCATCGCCCCGCCTTTGCGTGCGCACGACTACCGACCTTTCTGGCGGTGGCCAGAAGTAAATTTCCAACCAATTTATACCCGACGATCTCGTGCTACAGTACCGCCCCCCCAAAAAATAAAACGGATCCACACACACACACACATGGCGACGGCGAAGTCGTCATCCCCTCACCCGCCGCTCGTTCCCGCGCTCCACTCCGTCTTCCGCGCCTCCCGCACCTTCTTCCTCTCGCGGCTCCGCCTCGCGCTCACCTGGTTCCGCGCTCGCCACGCGCGCCGCCTTCGCCGCCGCCTCACACACACACACACATAACGAAGAATAAGACAACGTCATTTTCATCTGCAGGCGAAAGTGGTCGCACCATGCGCGTTCGGCGCAAGCAACTCAAGCGCGACCAGCGGCAACGGAGGCCCTCCACTGCCCCCGCACGCGTGCCCAACCCCGCTTTCTCGCCCCTTCCCACCCCGCCTGGTCCTTCTTTCTTCTCCGCTCGTCTCCCTGCACCGCGCGCAAAATTCAATTCTCAGTCCTCTGAGATCCAGCTACCAGAAGCTCTAATCTCTTTCATGCTTCTGGCCAACTCGAATGTGGGCGCGTGCGCGCACGCGGCGAATGCGCACGCGGCAGCGGGCGCGCGCCCGCTCCACCGTCGCCGCTGCCATCCCCCGCCCTCTCCGCTACCTCTCCTGTCTTCGTCGCCCCTTGCCCCCTCGTCCTGCCCGGTGTACCAGCCCGCCCCTCCGTGCCCTGCGACTTATTGAAAGCGTGAAATGGGAAGCTTCTGTGGAAGGAAGCTCAAGCTGCTTTTCCAAGATGTAGTATCTACGCAATACCCTCGAAAAACTTATGTCCAGAATGGTGGTCCGTATGGGCTGTCACATGGAGCCCTTTGACTGCGTAGAGGGGTGTATTTGTGAGAGTTTTTCACGCCAGGAGGGTCGACAAGTGAGGGCCAGATATCAACGAGAACAGCAAAACGCCGAGTACCCCCAACCTCTGTTTGTGAACTCTATTCTACATGAGTGAAAACGCGTTGACAATGAGTCAAATCCGTGAGTGGCTGTGAACGTAGGCCTCCCGGTCGCTTTGCCCACAAGTTCATGTCTCTGTTTCAGGCCAGTAGGCTTCAAGACTGAGGAAAAGAAAATTGAACCATTTTGCCGCACGAGTGACGTTTATCCTCTCACTAATGACAATCGCCACGGGCTTCTAGCTAGAGTGGTGACACACCTTGAACAAATTGCGCTGTAGTGAGACCTCGCCGCCTTCCTTTCCCTTGCCGTGCGGCTCGTCCCGCTCCTTCCCGCCTTGCTTCCCCCTTCCGCGCCTGCGCGCCTCTTCCTCACCAAGCTCGCAATGCCCTGCGCAAACCCGATGCGCTCCCCGCAGCCTCCACACTCAGTAAGAATCCCAACGCTGCTAGGGCATCTTATGAATCTCCCCTGCAATGAAGGCGGGGCTGCCGACGACCCACCTCCCTCACCCATCGCGTCCTCTGACCGTCCAACTTTCCCGTCTCCATCCGCCCAAAGACACGACTCAGATGCCGAAACGAGGCCTCCCCCCTCACCCGCTGACGTCCTAAGCTGCCAACCGGCCTCCCAGACACTGATAGACTTCTCTGCTTCTTCCGCGCGCCCACTTTCCTTCTCCGCAGAGCTCACCGCCCTCGCGGCAGCTCTGATTCATCACAGTGCGCCGAGCCGACCAACTCAATCCTCCGTCGACAGTCTTCCGCGCTCGACCCTGTCCCCTAGCACGCAATAGCCACTTTACTGTATTAACGTATTGTAAAACTAAGTATCAAATGCAAGTAAAACCCAGCTTGTCGTATGGATTCTCATTAATCTTGTCGTCGATACCAAGATATTTGATCATCTCTTGAAGGTCTGTCCATCCAAACTGCATCATGATGTCCCGCAGGCCCCACCCAAGAACGTAGTGATGGTACTGGGCGCCTCCGCGACGGGCTGAATGCTCTGTTAGCCGACCTGCTGTTCCAATTCTATTGCTCATGTAGGACAGAGTCTCTCTATAAGTAGAATGGGACATGCGCACTCCTTCACGCAAAGCGCCGCCTTGAAATGCAGGAAACAGGGGACCCCTTCCAATCTTGTGCACCATTAACACAGCAAGCCACCGATGCAGGGAATGCAGAGGACATATAGACACATGTACGCCCCTGGAGAACTTGTAGTACCTTGTACCAGTACCCGTTTTTGTGAAGGGCAACACACCGAATATTGGTGAGTCGAGAGCAGAACCAGGGAAGACAAGGTCTTCTAAATCAAGGTTCAGAATCTCGTCCGCTCGCGCGACGCTTCCCCATTGCATAACGTTAAGCGTGCATGCTTCAAACGCCTTGAAGTCAAATAAATCTGCCTTAGTTGGTAGCACGCCTCTCAAAACACGAACGCTGACGTCCTTTATATACATATTGTACAAACTCTGGACGTCTTCGTGCGTCTCGGCGAGGGCACGCTCGGTGATATTGACCTTCGCTCTTGCTTGATCATTCTCTAGACGCTTGACGACCTTCTTTAGCTGTGCAGCGCGGCCAGGGTTGCCTCGAAAGCGTCCCTCGCCGAGCTCAACGTAGTCGCCCTGTACATGACGGCACTCGAATCCCGGGCCGCACTCAGCGCAGTCAAGAAGGTTGAACGCTGCTGTCACGGCGCTAATTATAGCGCCGCCAGTAGACTTGGCCTTGTTGTTTCCAAATCTCTCGTCGACGACGAATCCACAGCGGCTCATTACGAACGCAATTGCCACGCCGACTGGCGACTGCTCTCTGCTCCTCTTTCTGACAGGTTGAAAAGGTCTGAGCGGGTCGTCGATCAGCGCCTCCACCTCCCGCATGGCATCGCGGAAGGCTTTGATCGTGGTTTTGTACCGCGCCATGGAAGAGTCAGCAAGCGGTTGACGGAGCTTCGCTTGTCCGGCGGCGAGTGCTGCGTCTAGCTCGGCCCTGTCGGGCTGGTGACCCGATCGACCACGCCGGCCCCCGCAGGGTCCCCGAGTGCCACCGCCAGAGCTACCGCCGCGCATCGGATTTGGCGGAGCGGCGGGTTCTCCTGTGCGGGGGTCGAGGCCGATGGGATTGCCGACGGTGCGGGCGTCAGCGAGTGTGGCTCGCGGGACTAACGAATGGGCTGCAAGTCCTGTACCGGGAGTCGCGAGAGTGAGGACGGAATACGAGAGTACTGTATGGGGAGATCACATGCGGACTTGAGGGGAGACGTTGCTTTGTAATTAAAATTGGACCAAACAGATCATCATTGAATTGACCAGAGTGTCCATTACGTCATACTCACGCTCGTGTCCCCGGCGGACGGCAGCAACGACCTGGAGTACGCGCACCTCATGACACGCCTGGCCGTGGAGACCGTGACCGTGCGACAGGTCGAGGACGTCGTGCTGCACGTCGTGTACTCCGGCCTGGTCAGGGCTAGGATGGATCAGAGGGAGAGCCGCGTCCAGATTGTCAGCGCCGTCTGGAGAGATGTGCTGCCGCCGGGGGGGATCGCCAATATGATCGCCGTGCTCAAGGGCTGGGCGCCGCGGTCGACGGAGCTGGTGGATGAGATCGATGATAAGATTCATTACATTGCGAGTCGTACGGCGCGTGTGAAGAAGATCAAGACGGAGGCGAGCCGCAGGGGCCGCCGCATGCCGAACATGGGCATTATCCGCTGAGCCGCGTGCGAGAAGAGGGCGTCTTGTTGGTTTCATTTTATTCGCAGTCAAACTCGATTTCGTTGCCGAGCAGGACGTGCGCCGCGAACACCCCGATCGACCCCCACACAAAGTACTGGTACCATCTTGTCCGTTTGTCCTCGGCTTTGCTTTGACGAGTCGCGCGCGCCCGACTCGTCAGGCGCGGTGTCCCGCGCCTCGTCCTCGACATGTTTTCGCCGCGCCTCGAGCACACTGTCGCCGCCCAGCTCGCCGACGAGGCGCTCGCCGTCGCGCCAGAAGTACTTCTGCTGCACGCGGCTGACAAACGAGACAACGTTTGTGGCCACCTGCGTGCTGCAGCGGGATGTACAGCAGTGGCGCGAGGAAGCCAAACGCGATCGCGTCCAGCACGGACGGCTCGTCCTGGAAAAAGAAGCGGCTGCGGTTGCCGAGCCGCGTCGACAGCGCGCCGAGCGCGATGCCCGCGGCCAGCTGCGCGCACAGCCGCCGCCGCTGGAGAAACAGCAGCACGCGGTTGAGCGGGAACGCTGTCTCCTTGGAGAGCAGCGTGTGGTAAATTTCGGCGTAGTCCTTGTCGTTGAGGTAGAGCTCGTGCGACAACGCGGCCCCGAAGCGGGCCGTGATGAGCGTGGCGAACGCGCTCGATTCGGCGATCATGAACGGGGTCAGGTGCGCGTTCGCGTCCGGCAGGGCCAGGTCGGCTGTGAGAGCGCGGCGACGGCGACGCACCGGGATACACGCAGAACGGGATGTCCGCGAAGCGCAGCAGCGCGATCGCCTCGAGGGAGTCCGGGTCGATCGTCGGCAGGCCCTACCCGCCGGCCGGCGTGTAGATGCGCGCCGTGACGCGCGAGGGGCCGGGAGCGGCGGGGAGGGGACTGGGAGATGAAGAGAAGAAGGGAAAGTGAGTTGTGGTGCGGAACGAGTGGTGTGACGGTGGTGATGCGGCGGTGTGGCGGTGTTGTGCGTTGTGTAAATTACGGGAAATCTCGCTTCCATCCTCCATGTCAACTCCATTACCCACAAGTGACCACCATCGCACTTTGATCACCGACCCCCCCCCGGATTCCTCCCTCCGTCCCTCCCCTCCCGCTTCCTCTGTACCTCACCTTACCAAC
>NW_005179306.1:0-71744 GCF_000350225.1 Chondrus crispus
GTGTCTGGAAAGAGGGCTCCTGTATGACTCGGGCTTTGGGAAACGCTTTCTTGCGCGAGGCTTTCTGGTGTCGCGGGTGTGTCGGGTCGCAGCACTAGGTGTCGGAGTGCTGCGGGCGCCGGACAGCTTTGGAGATGTGGTGTCAACAGGCGTTGGGGTGGTATGCCGTGAGGTGTCGTGTGATGTGCCGGGGTGCACGTTGTCTCGGTGTGCGGTTGTATTCGGGGTGTGCTGGTGTTGCTGTTTGCCAAGGATTGTTTGGTTGGATAGCGAGACGATAGTTGTCGCTCCTGTTGTACTTGTGCACGAAGTCTTTGATGCTCTTCGGTTGGAGGGAGAGCAGCTGGAGGCCTATGTCTGCTGTGTTGGGGTTCTTTTTCAGGCCGTCTAACATGTAGTCCACTGTGGTGGATGGGTTGGCTATGTCGGGGAACTGGGCGGCGATCATTTGTGCTCGGATAGTTTCGTGGCGTTTGACGTATTCGTGTACAGTCCGACCTTCCTCGATTTGACATTGCTCGGCCAGTTGCTTGAGATAAATGTGGTCGCTGGCATTTGTGGTGTCGAGGTGAACTGTGAGCTTTTGCAGGATGTCGTACTGGGTGGATTGCTCGTCGGGCATTAGCAACAGATTGAAGATGTCTGCGGGGATAGTCGCTATCATCATGCCGATAAGCGTGTGTTTCGCTATCCTGTGCGTGTGTAGGTCTGGATCATTGTCGGGGGTGGCCGGGTTGCCTTCGAGGTGATCTATGGCGTCGTGTTTGTATGCGGCGGATCGGAGCGCGATGAGCCAGGGACCGTAATTCGACGGTTCGAGTTTGGGGATGTCACGGCGTTCCATGATTGTGGGATTGGTGTGGTCGTGTGGGTGTTGCGGTGGGATGTAGAGGAGGTCTGCGAGAGGCAGTGTGGGGCAAAATGATGTTGTGTTGTGTTGAGCGTTTCCGTTCCGGCTTGTGTTTGCACTGGGGGTTGGCTGTGGCGGGTGCGTGCAGGTCTTCGGTGCGGGGGGTGAGCGCGATCCAGTTGGTTATTCGATGTTCGGTGTGTTGAGCAGTGAAGCGAAGAGGGCCATAACCTGATGTTTCGTAATCCTCATGGTTCTGTCTTTACTTGTCGTCGCCGTCTCGTGGGTCTAAGTACCGCGTGTGACAGACTGTAATGCGGACAGTCTGTTCTTGCGGTCCGTCAGATCCATAAAGTATATGGATCCTTAAAATATTTCACAAACAAGGCTTTTACTGGGCCACGGCGTATTGTAGCGACAATGTTGACCAGCTAGTACAAAAGCCCCTGCATCATCTCCGTTTATGACTGCCTTCGTGCACAGAACACTGCACAGTGCGAGCGATGGGAGTCTTAGCATAGGTTGGAAGTGTTCGATTTATGATGTTGAAGATGCATCTGAATCAGCTCACTGTCAGAAACGAGGTCGAATTGTGAAAGAACCTATCTGAGCAGGCATTATATGCTCAATCTGTACCCAAAGGAAGCCCTCGATATGCCCTTAAGGATCCATATATGGAACCATACGGCATTTGGGCGATTTTCTGCAAAAGCCCTACTGGGGCTATGGATCCTAGTAGGAACCATAGAAACACTTGGGATATACTGTACAGGGGGGTCTCCTTAATAGTTTGCTTTACAATAGTGCACATGGCCAAAAGTGCACCTCTTTCAGCGATGTCACCATTCTTACCACGTGTACACCTGTGCACGTAGAGCCATGCTGATGTAGATGCACATGGCTGCGCTGCGGATGACGACCACGACCGCATGAATGCTTTAGAGGCACTGCGCCGTGCCAAACGAGCACTGTTTGATGCCTATCACCAACAAGGGCGCAAGAATCGAGATCAAACGAATTTTAACGATCACTACAGTAACGTTGCCGTAAAATAACGCGTTGCTTTTTTCATTTTCCCACAAACTCGCTGCACGTAAAGTCAACCCGAGTTTGAAAAATCCCATCACGAGTTTTGCAGATTGACCTTCAGCAAGGTACTTGTTCCTGCCCGCAACAAACGCAAGTCTGGTACATCGTTGTGCCGTCCGACGGATCCCGTGCACCTGGGCGAATACTCGATGAAGCGAATATTGTAGCGCGCCACAAGGATAGAAAAGTTGTCAGTCTAAAGGGCGATGTGTTTCGTCTTCTTGACAGGCTGAGGGGGCCGTTTGGAGAGGACCGCTCTTTAGAGGCTTCTTCCTGTCTCTGTTCTACGATTGCTTTGGCGGCATATGTGGCAGATCTTGTGCTGCTTTGATCCGTTGATGGACTCTGGGTAGGTGAAGTGATAGGGGCGTCTATGACGCAAACCGATACGACCCGTGCAGTACTGTATGAGACTCGTTTGTGCTGATGAGAGAGCGGAAACTTCACTTCGTTTTTCTTCAAGGTGGGTCGGTCCCGTACGTGTGTAATCTGGCGGATGTGAAACTCGTGGAAAACTCACATGCCCCGAGTTTTCGGTATGTTGTGAGTTTTGCAAAACTCGTTGTCTGAAAATTTTGCAATCAGAAACGTTGTCCGTAAAAGTCAAGAAAGAAAACACTTGTTTTGGCTGCGAGTTTGTTCGGATTTTCTGATTGCAAATTTTTCAGACGAGGCCGAATACCTGGCCACCTCACGAGCCACGCAGCAAACACAATGGATCCGACGACTACTGGAAAATACCCAACAATGGGAAGCCAGGCCAACACCATTGATGATCGACAATCAAGCGGCGATAGGTGTTGTAGTGGTACGGACAAAACGTAGAAAATTCATAGACATGAAGCACCACCACATCCAGGACCACATCCAGAAGGGCAACATAACCGTCCATCATACACCGACTGCCGACAACATCGCGGACCTCTTCACAAAAATCTCGGGACCACAACGACACAACCACCCCATCAACAATCTCAACCTCACTCCAGCACAAAGACAATCGGCGAACCCCAGGACTGTCTGACCGCACACAAACACACCTTCGCCAATGCACTTTATACTTGTCTGACCGCACAGGACAGGCTGTAAATAGGGAGGCGTAGATATAGGTAGAGCCGAAGACGAGTAAATGATGAGGGCATCGGACCCCATGTTCGCGTCTGTATACACTTGTGTATGCGGGTGAAGCTGTCCAGGGAGTCGCGAGTGACATGCCGACACCTGGCATTCGACCGAGCGTGCACTGTCCTACATATCGCCGACGGCCGGGTGAGAGTCTCGTGACTTCTCGGCTATGTCTATTTCTCTTTTGTGAAAGAGAAATTCCCCTCGACGCGAGGCGGTGACAGGTTCTAGTAGAGTACACTCAGAAGACTCCGGGCAGCATGACTGACAACGACATAGACGGCACGGCGGCGACCGCGCCGGTTGTCACACGCGCGCCAACCGCTGCGAACGACGCTGGAGCAGTGGCGCGTGCAGCCTGGGCGATCGCAAAGCCCGAGCGCCGCGACTACGCGACTGCTGTCACTGAACTGAATTCTGCGCGACTGGTTGGTGAGGGCGGCATCTTCGATCGGGGCCCACATGTACCCATAACGCATATGGGCTACTTCAAGCCCCCTCAAGATGCCATCCTCAACGAGCTCCGCTCCCGGGACCGGCGATCGGCCAAGGAGTGGGAGTATTTGAATGCTGCTGGCGTCTGGACGGAGTTGGGGCTTACAGCCCTCGACGGCGCGAAGACGCATGGTGGGACTATCGAAGATATGACAAGAAGACTCGTGCTCGCCGAGGATGCTATGAAGGCGGCACTGGAGGTTTTATCTATGCAGGCGCAATACTTTCGGGACATTGCGGAGCAAGGAGTTGAGATGGAGAGACAGATGTCCTTCCTTGTCGAGCAAGGGCATGACGCTGTATTCTCAGAGTCCTACCGTTCGGCCCGGGCTGCACTCACGTCCAAGATGGAAACCGAGGCCGCAAAAATGTTGGCTAAGGCCAGGCTCCAACGTGCCTCAAGCAAGAATGGCAGCTCCCCAGGGGCTGCCACGGAAGAGTGACGTGCCCGCCTTTTGGCAGAAAGGACAAAGTGGGAGTCGGGGGACTCCCACTTTGGAGAGGGTTAGCACTGCGCGCGGATGCATGGCGTACAGAGCTGGGGGCCAACGCGTACTACGCGCTGGTGGCACGCACCACATAGTATCTGGGGCGTGCCATTCGGTATGGGATCCTGGACCCTCCTGCTGTGCCATTTACAGAGGGTGCAGTGTTCCCCCAATCAGAGGAGCACAGGAGGTTCGGGAAAGAAGACTTGGAGGCTGGTTGCCGGAGCGAGATTTACGAGCGGCTGGATCCGGATTATGTCGAGAGATGCGTGGAAGAGGGGAAGATGGTATCGTCCGCATTTACCGTTTGGCAGGACGAGAGAGCAGAGAGGAAGGGACGCTTTGTGGTCAATTTTTTACAACACAGCAAGCACTGGCCCCGGGGCAGCGTGAAGATGGAGACTGTAACGGCCTTCGCGATGGAATTACAGAAGGAAGACATGATGATGATGTCGTGGGATGTGAAGAGTGGATATCGGCAGTTCTACTTGCATCCATCCATGCGCGATATGTTTATTTTCTCCTACGATGGTTCGTGCTACCGGTGTGTTGCCCTACCGTTCGAATGGGGAAGGTCGGTGCTGTGGTTTACAAAGATGCTTCGGCCGCTCGTGCGGCATTTGCGGGAGAGGTACCGCTACCGAGTGCTCCCGTATATCGACGACTTTCTGCTCTCGCCCTCGCCTGCAACGCAGTCCGCTACGAAGAAGGACTGTGCGCTTGCTCGGCGCCGTCTGGACGCACTATTTGCGCGGTTGGGCATAGTGCGGCACCCGTCGAAAGGTTTTTGGGAAGGAGCGCAGCGTTTAGACCATTTGGGCGTGCATGTGGACATCGTGTCTATGAAGATTTACATTTCGGAGGCGAGGCGCTTGAAGGTTCTAAGATTGGCACAGGAGCTACTGATACTCGCTCAACGAAACCGTCGTTGGGTGTCGTTGGAACGGCTGCGGCACTTCTGTGGCGTCGCTGTCTTCTTTACGCTGGCATTGCCGCTCGCGCGCTTCTACACCCGCTCGCTTTACTTCGACATGGCGTTGGGGGAGCGCGAGGAGCCAAGGCCAAGTACGAAGGGGGTGTTGTTGCGAGCGAAGCGAGCCCCCCCGTAGTACGCCCTCAGCGACGTAGCGCGCAGCCGGGGGTCTGGGGGCGGAGCCCCCGAAAGGGTTTCGGACACCGCTCTGGTCGGGGAGAAGAGGAAGAGACGTTGCCGGGGTCGCGTTCGCCTCTGTCGGCAGTCGCTGCGCGACCTGCGACATTGGCGTTCATTGGCGCGTGGAGAAGGCAGGAACCTCCACAGGCTGGACCGGCATGCAACGATTCACAGCGATGCCGCCGACGTGGGATATGGGGGGACGCTAGGCGACGACGAGGAGGCTGGGTAGCCGGGTTTGTGGGAGGGTCGCGGTTTCTGGACGGCCGAGGATCGGGCGACAAGTATAACGCTGAGCGAGCTAAGGGCTGTGAGGCTTCTATTGCAGCGGCACTTCGCCGACTACGTCTCCCAGCCGAGCGTGAGGCGGATACTGCTACACGAGGACAACCAAGCAGTCGTCTACGTGCTGAACGCCATGGTCTCAGCTTCAAAGCCGATGATGGCCGAGCTTCGTCGGCTGCAGAAGATGCTCGTGGTGCTGGGGGTGACAATAGAGGCGTGCTGGTTGCCCTCGGCCGTGAATCGCTACGCAGACGCCCTTTCCCGAACGTGGGACCCGGGAGACGCACGAGCTACGGACCGCTTGTTGCGGTCAATACAGCACGAATACCGCTTGGACGAGGTCGTCTTCAAAGTTCTCCCGGTTGGGGAAACGCTGGTGGCCAGGAAGAAGTACGCTCTGACGCAGATGGGGGAGTATTGGGGGGATGGGCTTGCGCGTCTTTGGAATCCGCCCTTTGATTTCCTTCCGCTCGTGGTGAGGAAGATTCAGGCCGACGGCGGAAAGGGGGTGCTGATAGCCCTACACTGGCCAGCGCAAGCATGGTACGCGCGCTTGCGCGGGCTGGCAGAGGAGCTCATCGTGCTTCGCCCTTCCGACCACGGCCCCCCGTTGCTTCAAAGCTCGCGCCCAGTGAACGCGGCATGGGAAGTAGTGTTGGCAAGGATAAGGTAGCGCAGCTGTGAACGGCGGGGATCCGGGATGCGGTGCTGGCAAGGACGGGGATGGGAGGGGAGACGGGGGTGCAGAGGTGGCGGCGGAGCTGCTGGTGTCGCATGGGTGGAAGGCGCGGACGTGGGCAAACAGGAGCAGTCAGATTAAGAAGTGGTTGGTGATCTGTGATGAAGACGGTCGAGATCCGCTGCCTGCAAACGAAGGGGACGTGCTCGTTTTGCTGGGTTACATGTACCTGGAGGGTTGGGTAGGTCCAAGCTCGGTTCGCAATTATATCAGCGCTGTCTCCCGTTTCCATGAGACTCAAGGGCTACCCTCTCCGACGCGTTCCCCGCTAGTGTCTGCCATGGTTACTGCATACATGAACAAGACCGATGGCGACTGACCTGAAGCGCGAAAGCGAATCGGGATTAGTGCAGCAATCGCGATGCGTGTGGCAGAGTTTGGCTTGGGCACCGAAGTCGTTGAGGAAGTGGGCTCCTGCGCTATGGTCGTTTTCGCATTTATTTTTCAATGCAGGTCAATTTCCGTGGCACACGTGGCAGCAGAAGACATTGATGTCACGGATGCTAGCGTGGATGTGGCCCTGACGCATCGCAAAGGGAAGTCTTATCAACGCCCTCTGCGACTCTCCTACCGTCGCAATCCCGAATGGGATGCTCCCGGGCTGTTGATGCTCAGGCGGAAGATACAGCGACCGGCCAATGCTGGTTTCTTCAACCTCCGAGCTGGAACGCGCTTGGGGACTGCGAATTTGAACGCCGCCCTGTCAATGTCGCTGCTGCGTGTTGGCGCTGTTCCGCCAAAGGGGTTCTTTTATTCGTCACACAGCGCGCGAATCGGGGCGTCCAATGAGCTTTTAGGACTCGGATTCACAGACGCTTGGATCATGAATCGTTTGAACTGCGTATCTATGGAGATGCCACAGGTCTACTTTGATAGTAGTATTTCTGTCATCGCCGCGTCACGCCTTATCTTCGTGCATGTGCTGCCCCAAGGCCAAGCAGTCTAGCACGCCTCCATCTCCGCATCGCTCGCACACTCGGCTCCGCTTTGCGCTCTGCGTCTGTATACACTTGAGTCGCAGCATCTTTCCATAACAAATCCCAACTCTCGCAACCCATCCAATTGTTCGGCGCATACGTCGTCCTTGTCCTTGTTGTTCTGCTTCTGCAGGCAGGGACGATGACTCAGGCATAGATTCACTTCGCTCCAATGTCTCCATCCACTACCGACATCTGCGGTCCCCGCACTGGCCGTTCAAGAGCACGGCTTGGACAGGCTTCTCTGAGGAGAATCTGAAGACTGCTACGTGGCTACCAAGGTGTCCGGGAGAAACAGTCATACTGTTACTCTCCGTCTCGATCCGAATGAACTCATTAATCCGATCTCCATTGCGATGCGAAAAGAAGAAAACCTCTCTGTATTCACCGGCCGCACCAACCTTGACTTCATCTCCGATTTTCAGCTGGTCCATTCTGATCATCCTCCCATCGCGAAGCTCAACAACGGCATCAGAGGGTAAGCAGACAGGCCCACTATCCTCTTCAGAAGGTACAGGTTCTATGTCATCCAGATCTGCTTCATATGTCGCGTCGTTCGCACCGCCGAGTCCTGATATCATTGCAGTGGGTATTGAGTGTGTGCGATGTCAGGGTTAGTAAAATATGAATTTGTTTGAGTCGAAGACTGTAGATGGGTTGGTAGAGAACCATCACGGATGAAAGCATTTCTAGCAAGTGCCATGTGTGCCGGGCTGCGTGTTTCTCAGAGCGTACCTTCACAAATTATCGCTTTCTACAGGCGAAGGCGTGCTGCTGCCCTGAGCCTCTTCTGCATCGGATCTAGGAGTTTACTCTGATAGAAGTGCGTCGCTATCACCATCCTCCGTTGGAGTGGGTGGATTTTGACAAGCCACTGCCGCTGAAAAAGGGGTGGGAATATTTGAAGTAGTGGTAATGAGAGGATAATTCAATAAAATATAAAACAATACCGAACATAAGAACAAAGAGAACTTGGTCAGGTAGGCCCTCGTACCGCCATCGCACCGAGCAGTTCTTCACGTGCTTCGACGCAAGGGTAACTTCATGCCTCATGCAAGAGAATGTTTCAATGATGCTTGGGCTTGAACTTGGGGCGCAGTGGCGGTCGTACAGGGTATGGCAGGCGAGCGAGACGGAGAGGGCGCTGTGGAGCAGGTCGGCCTCGAAGGAGGCGTGGAGATGAGCGTCGGAGGCGTGTTGCGGTAGGAAGTGGTGCTCGTCGGGGTCCGGAAGCGGCGGCAGGTGCGGGTGCGACTCAGCGCCCGTGACCAGGCCGTTGAACGGTAGGTGTTTTGAGAAAGATCGCGTTTCGAAGCCTCAGCCAACTCGATATTTCTCATCCTCACCGTCCTTGACACCAACGAACCCACGAAACACCGGCCGAAATTTCTTTCTTTCTTTTCAAAAAATGGAATCCAAATTTACAATGGCAACCTGCGCTAATCGGAATCACGTCTCTACTGATGTAGTATCAACTCTCTGCACTCCTTTTGGGTCATTTTCATCATATGTTGCAGACTTCTGCTTGCTTCTCCATTAAGAGGAGCCCTGCCTGTTGTAGTACCTCACCGGGTCAATCCTCCACCCTCCCCCTTTCCACTCCACAAACACCGCC
Organism: Chondrus crispus; assembly: GCF_000350225.1. Lineage (NCBI taxonomy): Eukaryota > Rhodophyta > Florideophyceae > Gigartinales > Gigartinaceae > Chondrus > Chondrus crispus. The sequence goes on from NW_005179306.1 coordinate 8,817, forward strand.
ATCACACTCAACAATGGCTCTTTTTCTTCTGGAGTGCAAGTTCCCGCGCTGTCTTTACACCACCTCCGCCTCCTACTCCCTGTTCCACCTACTGCCAACACCTCATCGAACCATCAAGACAACGACGCATTTAGCAATGTCGAAGAGTCGTTGTACACCGCCCCCTTTAGACCCCAAGCATCAATGCGTGCCGGTACCCCGCAGAGCCCGCTGGGCTCTGCGGAGGGCGACCGGCACGAGGTTGTGCTCTCGGCGACAGAGGCACGGACAAACTTTCTGATACGGGCCTTCGCCGTCTCCTTCACAGTGCTGGAGCGCAAGGTCGATGCCTCCGCCATCAATGAAGTAATCTCCATACTCAAAGAACCCGCGTTCTCTATCTCGAAATTTGACACCTCTATATGCACCACAAACGACTGTCGTTCCCTTACGACCTCACTCGTTGATGAGCAGCTTGCTCACAACAGGTTCTCCACCGTGAACATAACCGACGATGCAGGTACGTGCTCAGGTACTGTCTACCTTCGGGACCCCGTGGAGCTCCTTCGGAAGCAACTGTCATTGGCTGACACAAAAAATACTTTGTACTCTCCCGTAACGAAGAAGGACGCCGACGGCAACGAGGTATTCGCTCACCCTCTGGAAAAGCGCACTGCCCGTGTTGTGCACCAATTCGTCCGACAAGCCGTAATGGGATCCGTTCGCGACGAGATTGTGTGAATGACATTCCCACCACGGGGCCCCAGTCTTTCGCTGGTTTCATCCAGCTTTATACAGACAAAAGCTCCACAACTCTGAAGACCTCAGCCGTTGTTGCCTATCCCGTCCACATCACTCTGCTTAACTTCTCTGCTCGCTTCCGATACCGTTGCATCAATGCTGGGAGCACCATCGTCGGGTTCCTCCCTGTCGACGTCAGCCCCTGCACGAAGGACTCCTCCCTAGATGAAATGCCTCTCACTTCCAGCTCAAGTATTCGTGCTCATCGAATGAGCGTCTTGCATAAAGCTATGAAACATATGCTTGCTCCCCGCTGTGATGTTACCCAAACCGGCTTTCTTTGCAAAGACAGCAATGGCACCACTCTCACATGCTATCCAATCCTTTACAACTACTGTTCTGACCTCAATGAAGGCAAGGACATAAGTGCAGTCCTTTACAGCACCATCACCAAACTTCCTTGTCATCAGTGCTATGTACCTTGCCGAGAACTCGCCTCGACGAGAAGGTACCCTGTCCGCAAGGTACAGGACACGACTTACGCAGGAGAGCTGCCAGCCAGTCTCAGAGAGGCGGCAGTACAACATGCGTCAGGGAACAGACCGAGAAGGTCTCGCGAAGCCCGAATCGAATCCAAGAATGTTATCTCACATTTGTCCATCTACAAGGTGCCTTCGTTCTTGGAGTCCAGCTCGCTTCTTTCGAAGGGCGCGCCAATCGATATGTACTCCATCTTCTCATTCGAGCCACTGCATAACCTATTCCTCGGTATTTCCAAACTCATGAAGATAAGCGCGGCACACCGCCTTAACTCTGAGCAACTCATAACGACGAAGGGTACGATATCGGGAAGACCAAGAAGTTTCAAGACAGCGCGCAAATCGATTCTTGCAGGCGCTAATGCCATTCTTGCTGGCATCGAACGCGACTACTACGCGCCTGGTATCCATGTGGACTTTTCGAAAGGAGACAAAGGGCAATACCTGAACGGAATCTACCTTTCCAGCACACGAGGTATGCTGAAAGCAAAAGACTACCATGCCCTCGACATGGTGTTCCCTATCATCGGAGCTTTCATAGACCGGTTCTGTGATGAAGCACAATCTGGTCCTGTTACGTCCATCTTTACCCAGTACTCAGACATCCTGCACTGAGCAATGAGATACGGTCTCTCCCCAGAATGTACGGAGGGAGAAACAGAACGGTTAGAACTCGCAGTTTCTACATTCAAAGAATTTGCTCAGCATATATTTGCGGAGCACCACGTCTCCGGCTTGAAGACATCCAAATTCCATCTTCTGGACCACCTCGGTTGTGATATACGTGTCATGGGTGGCTTGCAGCACTGCGATTCTGGTGTTTTCGAGCATTCTCATCTTTTATTTAAACAGAGCTACCGCCAGACATCGAGAAGAAGAGGAACTGCTATGGAAGAAACTGTCAGACGCATAAACGTAAGCAGGAATTTAGAAATAGCACGTGTGAGCCTTGACCAGTCGTCAGCCCGCTCTGCACAAACGACGACTCTCCGACCAGAAGACGGTGCTAATTTGGTCCGGGATGGGCGTCGTCTCAATCTATTAGATTTCAAGACGACTTGCGAGGCAGCCGCACCGCTCGTAAAAGATGTAGAGGGACAACCTCCTGAAAGCCTTCTGCAGCTGCTTCGGGGCAGTCATCTGCAGAAATGCATTGTGCTTTTCCTTCAGCTTGGGGACCAGGGCGCGAACATTTTTGTGAAGCTCATTGAGGAGGAAGTTTCAAAACTTGGTTCTACGGCGCACGCCCTTCTTGTTTGTCTCACCATGGTTAAGTCTGCGTATGTGATGGGGGGCACATTCCCACGCTGGATGACTTCGACAGGGAGACCGAAACGTTGCACTATGAGACAATTCGGAGACACAAGTTGCAAAGAATATTTGTTACCAGGTCGTTCGGTGCCTCACGAAAGTCCCCCTTCTCTTACGTCACTATTTCATGTTCCACAACTGAAGGAGGCACTCTGTGGATCGCCAAAGTCCCTGCTCTTGTGCGACTCACGGTTCCGGACATCACAGGAGAACGTTGCTGTATGTTCGTGCAGTACATGGACTGCATTGCGCCGTAGGACAAAGTTGACGAAGTGTTAGGATGTGTATGTCTACGGTGGTCCTCGGATGACAACATGGATCATACTCTCACTCCTGTTGCGCTTAAAGACACACAAAGGAGGGACATTTTGACAGTTGGGCCGTGGTTCGGCATCGTGAAGGCGACTGCTGTGATGGGCACAGTTCACGTAGTGAGGGAGAACTTCCCTGCTCAACCATTTGTTCAACCGTTACACTGGATGTACCATCGGTTTTACGTGAACCGTTTTTACAAAGATCATTCAAAAGACTTTATCACATTTGATGAAGGGGAATGCGACCCCCAGTAAACTCCGAATGTTGCACTTACCAGCATGAATCAACCGCAGTCCTCCGAACCACAAAAGACTCGTTTCTCGTTTTGCAAAAGCCAATCTGGTATCTTCGATGATGACCGAGAGGTATCAGCAACGGAAAAGTCGTCGTTTTCATCTTCGTTCTTTGTCACAAACGCAGGCGATAAACTGCCTATAGCAATTTGACCATCTAAAGCAAGCGGATCCCGTCTGACCATCTTAGCAGTAGCTTCGACGAGCTCCTTGAAGGAATCTAAGAAAGCCCCATCACTCGCTGCAATACTTACTCGCACAACAAAGGGCACGCGAGAAAATTTGTAGCGAGTATCCCCCCTTTCGGGAGAGAAACGGATAGAAGAAACTCTTCTGCAATTCCTTTCGCAATCGGGGTCCACTCGTCCTTGTCCCTGACACTCTCATGGAACGTGCTGAATAGAAATCCGGACAGCGCATCACTCGATCCGCGAAGGATCCTCGCGGCAGCTAATCCAGTGATCTGGCCCTTGACATGGAGGTCTCGAGTATGCAAAAAACTTTGCATCTTACCTTCAATCTCATCGTACCCACCCGCCATTGAAACTTCTTCAAAAGTGTCAAGAAAAACGTGCTGTTTGCATGCTGCTGGAGCTAGCAGCAACAACATACACAAAAATTGGGTACAGACGGGGTCAGAGACTACAGCCCGGGAAAACGCGTAATCCATTAGGCCTCCGGCAGGGCGGCGGCGAGATGCGGGTTGGAGGGGCGGGTACGCTTTTGCTCCGGGCCGCGCGCCAGGAGCATGAGCGGATCCGGGGTGCTGTCGATGACGGGTGCGACGACGCGCAGCGAGCGGGCCGTCGACACTAGCCAGATGAAGACGGCGGTGAGGCGGCGATCGTCGGAAAGGAAGAGGTTCGGGTCGTTGGTGGGCGGGGGGTGGTCGATAAGGTCCGCGCAGTAGGCGCACCGCTCGTCGGCGTAGCGGGCGACGACCTTGTCGCGATGCACCGGGGTGGCAAGCGTGTCCTCTAGAGTGCGAGCGGCGACCTGGGCGACGGAGGGGGCGACGTCGCCAGTGGCGGCCAGCCAGACGGGAAGCACGGCGGGGAAGAAGTGCTGGACTGGGCGGGGGAAGAAGTGCACGAGCTGGCGCATGAGAATGAGCAGTGCGGTGCGCACGGCGGGGATCGGGTCTGATCGGGGGGCGATGCGGGAAGCGGGGTCCCAGTCGTTGACGAAGACCGGGGCCGGCCGCGGGCGGCGGCGCGTCGAGGTGAGCCGTGAGATCCGCGAGAGCGCGTAGCTTGGTGGTGGCGTCGCGCTTGGAGAGCTTCTTGAGGAGCTGCAGGGCGTGAATGTCCCAGGGGGACGGCTCGGGGTGGGTGAGGGAGGGGTGGCTGGTTTGCACGGGGAGGGCGTGGGCCGTGGCCGCGGCAAAGGAAGTGAAGGGGGGGTAGTAGTCGTGGCCGCGGCAGCGGAGACGAGGCCGGGGTGCGGTGGTACGAAGGGAAAATTATGGTCGGCGGGGCGGTGCGGAAGGCGTGGTTTAATTCAGAGGGTTGGACGATGGGAATGCAGAGACAGCGGCGGATGACGATTGCGTCAACCGTTGACGGTGGATGTGCAAATATTTTATCAAAACATCGTCATGTCCAGTGTGGCTAACGACACCTACAGCATCCACTACAGTTCGGCCGACCTCAGCAGACCTCAGCAGCACAGCAATGCTCCCCCTCGCGCAGCGCCCCTCGCCAACATCACGTCCCGACAGCTCCAATGCTTCACATTCCCGCCGCCTTCCGCGCCTTGCGCTTGGTCATCCCCGCTGCATTTTCCGTAACCGTCACCGGCTCCCCTTCCCTCTCTGTCTCGCCTTCCGGCTCGGCGTCCTTCACCTTGACCTTCCCCCGCTTGGACTTGAGCGCAATCATAACAACTGCGGTGAGCGTGGAAATCCCGACGATCTTCCTGAAGTACGGCTTGAGGTTGGCCTTGTCCCAGTTGTCCCAAGCCTTTGACAGCCTCCGCGTGACGGCGCCGCCGATCAGCATGGGGTACACCACGGCGAGATGCACGGACGCCATCATGAACTTGTACCCCGTGTAGTGCAATACCCGTCTCGGGTAGGGGAATGAAAGGAAGTGAAAAAGGAAAAAAATTGGATACTGTAGTCCGGGTTTGGGGGACACACGTGTGCGACGAAGCGCACGATTATTTTAATTATATAATTTATTTACTAATTAGATCTAAAATCTAGAGTCGGGAGCTACTGTACTCGCCCCGGCGGGGCTCTATATAACTTAGCCCTTTGAACGAACAAGTCAATAAACCAACTCGAGTTGCCAGAGTCTGATATCGCCTTGGTTGAAGTTCGTCCTTTACAAGACATTCCCTTTAACTACAGATTACTTTATCCTTTGCGCTCGGGGGTTCCCTTTTCTCTTTCTTTTATTTCCCTGTCCTTTTCTATCTCTAATTCTACCTATTTTCCCCTTATCTTGTGTTGGTGCCATCGGCCTCGGTTGCGACCGAACCGGTGTAGGTGTCTTTTGCCATCGGGCGACACAGTTGACGTAGCGCTGCTACTGTGGCCCATTTTCCGACGGAGACTGTTGCAACGACGTCTCCCTCGAAGGGCTTCGTCGTGTTACAAGCCACTGTTGGTGCCATTGGCCTCGTTGCGACCGAACCGGTGTAGGTGTTTCGAGCCATCGGGCGTCACAGTTGACGTAGCGCTGCTACTTTCATTTCATCCCGTCGGGCTGCGTTGCGACGCCCGCGTCGAAGGCCTTGTCGCGTTACAAGGTGTCGAAGAAGCTCAACGAGAATTAGCCTTACAAGTCAGTGGAACCGGGGTACCTAAGTACGCGCCCCACCCCACACTCGTCGAGCAGTTCTCTTTGCAAGTCTCTACTACATCGATCCTGGGCCGGGCTATTTCTCTTTGCCCCCCCTATCAAGGATCTGAGCTACTACGAGTCGCAAGCTCGTTTAAACGGAGAAGGGAGAGTCGGACACTCTGTAACGCTGTGCCATCGGCGGTTCTTCTTTTTGCTGCTGTTGTTGTTTTTGCTGGACCATCGGACCGCGGTCTCTGCCTGATAGGCGCATTGCACTACAAAAGTGGTCTCCCGACCTAGAATTGTCTACAGGAAACCCGACCTAGAATTGTGTCGACGACAGTCTCAGTCTGGAGACGCACTACAAAAGTGGTCTCCCGACCTAGAATTAGTTCTGTCTACGACAAGGAGGTGGTCTGGGTAACGGAGTGTCTTTTTTATTTTTTGTTTGTAACTTTTTTTTGGTAGGTTCGCTCGTACGAGCGATGTCGACAAACGCACCCGGGGACGTTGGTCCCGGGGCGAGTTGGAGCGGATCGGCAAGGGCGTCGAGGATCCCGCGAGGTCCTCGCACCCGAAGCCAGGCCAATACGGCCACGGATCCCGAAGGTCAAGAATCCCCGACGGGAATTAAAGCCGACAAGGATAACCTACCCTACAGGTTCGAGAAGATGGGCGAGGAAATTCGCCAAGAGATGACGAAAAATCTCGAGGCTGAATTAGCCCTCGTCCGGAAGCAACTGAATTTGCAAGCATCCGAGTTCTACACCGTTTTAGGAGAGCTTTCGGCTCGAGTGGATCTCTTCGAGAAGGAGAGAGGTGATGCGACCGACGGTCTGGAGCCGGAGGTCCTAGCTTCGTTGAAAATTTCAGTCAAGGACGCAAGGCGCGACGCGAATCAAGCTTTGGAGTCCTTGGGTAAATTTAGAAGCAGTATCGACGACAGGTTTGACCGCGCCCCTCATCGTCTCAACGACCTTGAACAGGCCGCCGGACAAGAGCCGCTCCTAACCGGTCGAGAAGGCGACCGTTGATCGAAGAAGGACAAGGCCGCTGTACAGCGGAGTTCCAAGTCGAAGACTGCGAAGAAGAATCTGCGACGCAGGAGCAAGAGTCACTGTAGTGACGAGCCGGAGGACTAAGACTCAATGACCGAGTCGAACGGCCTTTCCGAAGATGGTGACGACGGTTCGTCGAACCATGCCAGCAATTCCGAACATCGTTCAGAGGAAGGAAAAGGAATTTCGCAGGGCAAGAAAATTACCTCCAGACGGGGCGGAGTCACTTCGTCCGCCTCGCGGAGAGACAAGGACGCGGAACCCGAAGATGTCGCAACGCGGCGCGGGCCGCGATGAGAGGAGTTGGAGGAGCTGAATCCGACCAACTACCTCTTCAAGAAGTTGCTTTTGTACCGAACGTACCGCTTGCGAAACCCGCAGACATATTTGTCAAGTTCCCGGCGGACCGCCGTGCGAAAAATCAGGAGAGATATTCCGCCTAAGGTGAAGAAGAACAACAGTTCACAGGTGAGGACCGGGTCCTTGTTGTAGTGCAATGTGCCTGTCAGGCCGGAACCAGGGTCCAACGGTCCAGCGACAACACAACCAACAAACAACAACCAACAAGAGTTGCCGACGGCACAGCCCTACGGAGTGTCCGATTCTCCCTTTCCCTTTAAGTGGGTTTGCGGCTCACAGTAGCTCAAGTCCCTGATAGGGGGGGCAAAAGGAAGAGGCCCGCCCCGGGACGAATGATGGTAGAATCTTGTACAGGCAGCTGCTCAGCGAGTTGGGGGCGGTGATGAGGAAGCCGTGCCCGATGGGTCGTAAAGCCAATGCTCGCGGAGCCCCTGTTACACCTTATACCCTTGATAACGTCTTCGACGGGGGCGTCGCAACGCAGCCCGACGGGAACTAGCAAACACATAGCAGCGCTACACCTCCGTACTGCCCGATGGCAAAGGACCGACACCGGAACGGTCACAACCTGTATCCGATGGAACCAACACTGTCCTGTATACACAACAAGACCTTCGAGGAAGACGTCGTCGCAACAGCTTCCGTCGGTGGACGTAATCAAGTAGCAGTGCTACACCCACGTGTCGCCCGATGGCCAGGACACCTACACCGGTCCGGTCGCACCCGAAGCCGATGCCACCAACAACAAACAAAAGAACCAACACAAGAGCCCGATGACTCCAGTCGTCACAATGCGGATCGCAATCAGGCACTGTGGAACCAACACAAGATAAGGGAATAGAAATAGAGATAGAAATAGAAAAGGATAGGTGAAATAAAGGAAAAGGAAAGAGAACCCCCAAGCGCAAAGGCTAACGTAATCTGTGGTAAAAGGGAGCGTCTTGGGAAAGACGGACTTCGACCAAGGCGATATTCAACTCTGGCAACTCGGGTTACCTTTACTGACTTGGTGGTCAGAGGGCTAAGGTATATATCGCCCCGACGGAACCACTACAGTAGCTCGCGGCGCTAGATCCTACATCTAATCTAGTGTCAGCAAAATTAATGCCAACCAATTAACTAAATAAAATAAAATAATTAAAAATTAAAACTGTGCAATTATTCACACGTGTGTCCCCCAACCCGGACTACTTTTCATATCCAAAATATTTTCCTTTCTTTTCACCCCCCTTTTCAGGTGCGTATTGCACTACACTTGTGTTGGATTTTTTGGCAAAGTTTGTTCAAGAGTTTGATACTCAAGAAATGAACGAGGGGCAAGCGATCCGCTGGTTGCCCGAATTTCTAAGCGGCATCGCCTTGAGACAGTACACTTTGGTGTCTCAGACGGCCGGGTCCCATCACGGAAAGGTATCCGTTTGGCCAGAGGCCATACAGTGGTTGTTGAGGAGTTTCGCAACCGACGAAGCCATCCGTCAAGCCGTGCTCGCATTGCGAGAAGTTCAGCAAAGACCGTCTGAAGACGAAATGGAATTTTACATTCGCCTAACAGACGCTAGTAATCGCTGTGGGAATGTTTATTCTATGAAGAAGCAGATGACCATGTTCATCGAGAGGCTAGATGCCAGTATTAAGCCCATGGCCTCGCAGTATCGACAAGATAACCGAGATGTCTCATTTTTGAGATTGGTAAATTATGCAAAGGCGCATGGCTCGGCGAGCCGCGCCAAGGACAAGAAGACCAAGAAGGTCACGATTCAGACGCCGTCGACGTTCAGGGCGGGGAAGAAGCCCAGGGCTCCTTATCCCGGTCGTAAAGGTCAGGCCGCCGTCCACTTAGCCGAGTCAATCCCCGCGTCCGATGAACGCCGTGCGCACGGAAGCGGCGAAAATCAGTATGAAAGAGCATTGGTAGCCGAAGGCAATTTTATTGAGCCATCGGAGGGCTACGGACACGAGGACTACGGGCCAAGGGGGTCGTCAACTTTACCGACGCCCACATACACGACGGAGTCGTTTTCAGAGCCCACGGATCCCGTGATGATATTCCGGGGGCGCGGCCACACGCCGGCGCCGTGCATTCCGATGGAAGACAAGGGTGCAACGTTTCGAAGGCCAGGCTGGATGGGATGGCCGCAACATCAAGGAAGGCCGCCGGCCCGTGGAGGACCTAGGCCGCAATATCCCGTCAAGAAGCACAGACTGGTGTGCTATCATTGTTACGAAAAGGAGCACGCCGCGCCAACGTGCATTCTTTCCCTCCGGGAAATGCACCGAGTTTTGGAAAATTGTGAGGCGTTGTCTCCGATGGAGAGGTTAGGGATACCATCCACGAGTTACCTGAAGGTCAAGAATTGGTTCGATTCGCAGACGGCGAGCACGCCGAGTGCTTCAACGCCGAGGCCGAACCAGCTCTTCAGAAGGCCCGCCGCGGGGCCCGCGTCGTCGGACGTGAGAAGGAACCCGCAGCGGCAGGAAAACTAGAGAGGGGAATCTCGCATGAGTGGCGAGAGGCACAGGGTCGACGTACTGTGCCCGGGGCTCAGCCCCGTTCCCCGTCTCTAAGGGAAAAATCAGGCCCCGATGAGGAGGTTGTTGGATTGGTGGATAAGCCCAAAGGGCCAGTTCAAGTCAAGAAAATTTTGAGCCGAGCCCGAGATCATCCGCTGGAAGAAGTTCGAAGACCCTGGTACAGGGTTAAGCGAAGGGAGTGTCCCGAGAAGATTTTGGTTCTTTCGCGAAAAAACTACAAAGTTTACGCGGACATTGGACCAACAGTCGGATTGATGAGCCGGGTGTTGTCTGTATTAGACACCGGCGCGGGACCAAACCTTGTGCGAAAATCGGAACTCCCGGCTGGAATGGAATCTCTAGTGTCCTATGGACCGACCCAAGACATTGGCGACGCGAACAATAGGCCACTCCGGACTCTTGGCACAATTAGAATGCCTGTGAGGCTTGGAAAATTCGTGGCCGCAGCCGAGTTTATTGTATGCGAAAAACTAGCAGTCCCGCTAATTCTAGGCGCGGACTACTGTGACCGGTTTGTGGAAGCAATTTATCCAAGGAACAAAACGGTTGAGTTGGCAGATTTCTCGGAGGTTCCGATAGTTAGGCGGTTCTCGTCGAGAAAAGGGAAGAAGAATCTCGTCCCGGGAGAGGACGAGAATGATGGAAAGGGGGAGCGAATTTCTCCCAAGGTAAAAGTGGCATGAGCCACGACCATCGAGCCAGGGACGCAACGCGTCCTGGAATGCACCTCGAAGAGGGCGGGCTTGGTTGCGGTTCAGCCGTACTGGTCGTTGTAGGAAAGGCACGGGTTGACGTGCACGAATGGTGTCGTTCAGGTTGAGCCTGACAGGCCATTTCGTTTACTCGTTGCAAATTTTAGGACGTATCCTGTCAGGGTGCAAAAAGGCCAAGTGCTGGCACAATTATTACCGCACCCGAGGGCCGTGCTCGAGAGCAAAACCACCATTGGTGAAGTTCTCGGAATTCAAGAAAGAAAGAAGTAAAATTTTCCTAATTCTACCAAGACGCCTACGGGCGAGACAAGATGCGAACCGTCAGATCAAGGCTGCAAGGACCAGCCAGAAGAACGGTCGGCAGGGCTCTCCGCGTCGGCATCTACGAAGCTGCAACGCAGGATTGAGCCGCCACCGCTGGACGTGGAGGAACTCGACCTGAGCCATGTGCCGGACCGGCTGCGCAAGCGGTTCCGTCGGATGTGGAAGAAGTATTCAAGAATGTGGGCTGGGACGCTTGGTGAAATTAATACCACAGTCCATCGGATAGAGTTGATCCCGGAGACTCGTCCCATCGCACAAGCTCCGTACCGGGCAGGACATAAAGCCCGCGAGATTGAAGATGCAGAGGTGCAGAAGATGTTGGAGGCAGGAGTGATAGAACCAGCGCAGTCAGGATGGGCGTCACCCGTGTTGCTGGTGCCCAAGCCGGACGGGTCAATGCGCTTTTGCGTAGACTACCGCAGGTTGAACGCGGTAACGGTGAAGGACACGTACCTTTTACCGCGCATGGATGAGTGTCTGGACTCGCTTGGTGACACCAAGGTTTTCTCCGCGTTGGACGCGATCTCGGGATATTGGCAGATGCCTATCCCTGAGTGCGACCGCGACAAGACTGCATTTTCGTGTCACTCAGGTCTGTATCGCTTCTCAAGAATGCCCTTCGAGCTAACCAACGCGCCAGCGACGTTCCAGAGAGCAATGGATATCCTGCTCTCTCCGTTCCGTTGGAAATGCTGTTTGGTGTATCTGGATGACATAATGATTTTTAGCAAGTCGTGGGAGGAGCACATCGTGCAAGTGGATGAAATACTTTCCGTATTGGGAAAGGCAGGTTTCAAGCTCAAGGTTCGCAAGTGCGAATTTTTCGTGGAAAAGATCAAGTACCTGGGCCATGTCGTTCGGCTAGGTACATTGGAAGTTGACGCCGCGCGAACCGCCGCATTGGAACAAGTGAGGTACCCTCAAACTCAGACCTAGCTCAGGACCTTCTTGGGACTTTGTAATGTGTACCGTCGGTTTGTCCCACATTACGAGAAAATCGCACATCCGCTCAATCAACTATTGAAGAAGGGACAACCGGTAAAATTGGAAGGATTCGACGAACCGTGCGAAAAAGCTTTTCATAAGCTCAAGGACGCCATCTTGGCACCGCCGGTGTTGGCGCTGCCGAAGAAGGACCTACCGTACTCGGTAGATACCGATGCAAGCGACTATCAAATAGGCGCTGCATTATTTCAAACGCACCCAGATGCGCAACGCAAACCCAACGGGTTCTTTTCAAGAACGTTAGCCGCAGCCGAAAGAAACTATTCTGTATCAGAAAAAGAATGTATAGCGGTAACTTGGGCCGTACAGACTTTAAGACCATATCTATATGGCGAGCACTTCATTGTGCATACCGACCATGCCTCATTGAGGTGGTTGATGAACGTATCCGACCCCAGCGGGAGATTAATCCAATGGAGGCTACGCCTCTCGGAATTCGATTTTGAAATCAAGTACAAAAAGGGAAAGGCTAACAGCCAGGCGAACGCTTTATCAAAGTTGCTATGGTGGTAGAAACAGTCGATGATATCGACGACGAAATCCCGTGCTTTATGGCCGAACCGGCCGACGCCACAGAAGCCGACGAGGAAGGTTTTGACAGGGTAGACGACCTCCTCGCTCTTCAGGAGGGGGCCGCCTCCGACCGCCTCGATCATTTCTAAGCAATCACGCCGGAGGAGCTCATTCGCGAGCAAGCCGTAGACCCTTTCGGTACCCGAATCAAGGAGGAAATGGACGCTGGAAAGACAAGAACGTTCACAACGGAGGCTGGAGAATTCCAAGGAACTTTATGCCGAGACGCGGCTGAGTTCGTACAGGCAGTGATACCGCAGTCACTGAAGGACCGAGTCCTAGGGTTAAGCCATTACGCAAAATTGGCAGGGCACCCGGGAGGAAGGAAACTTTACAAGACATTGAGAAGATATTTTTACTGGCCTACGATGGCCCTAGACTGCTATGCAGTCGCGAAGAATTGCGCCGCGTGCGCGCAGGAAAGGGTGAAGTTAAGAAGAAACACGAAGGAAATGAAGCTGTTCACACCCAAAGCTCTGCTGGAGTTTGTCGTCATGGACATCCTCGGCGAGCTAGTTACAACTAAACGAGGAAATCGTTATATTCTCGTGATCAGCGATCGATACTCGAAACTGGTACGAACCGTACCGTTGAAGAAGATATCAGCTGCGCACATCGCACAAGCCTTCTCTCACCATTGGGTATTCGTGTACGGACCGCTGGTCAAGCTGCTGTCCAACAATGGAACACAGTTCACGGCCCGGTTCTTTCAGAATGTCTGCCGAATTCTCGACATACGCAATGTGTTCACGACTACGTACCACCCGCAAGCTAACGGCCAAGTTGAAAGGTTTAACCGCACGCTGACTTCCGCGTTGCGAAAATATGTTGGAGAACATCGGAAGAACTGGGATCTATTTAGCGACGCTGTGACGTTCGCATACAACATGCAAGTTCATCGAACTACGAACATTGCGCCCTTCGAGCTGGTGTTAGCTCGGACGCAGAGAAGTATTGAGTTACAAGCGCAGCCAACTTTGGAGAACTTCAGCTCGTCACGAGCATATTAGCTGAAATGGCAGTCGTGGTTGGAGAGCCTAATGCAAAGCGCCGATAGAAGTTTGCGGAAGGAACAAGCCCGGTACAAGCGAAATTTCGACGCACGCCTTCGCAAACCGCAATATGAGATTCCACCGGGGTCCTCCATGTTCCTCCGGAAGGAGCAGGGCACGGCTAGCAAACCCAAATAAAAGCTGGCACAAGTCGCCACAGGACCTTATCAGGTCGGAAGATCGGATCAACATACGGTAGTCATTGCCATTGGCGATCAGGAGGAACGCGTATCGCGAGATAGGGTGGAGTTAGCCCCAAGCCCAATGGACCATGCGCCGATAACTGGCCTACGTCAAGCGCTACAGTTCATGGGAGATCCGGAGTTAAACGAAGAAGGAGAGGTAATGGAGGAGGAGGAATGTCCTCACACCCGTGCGCCTACGTCAGGGGACCAGGATAGTCTAGTTAGTCAAACGCCGACAGCGGAGACACCTCCAGACCTACGCGAGTTCGGAAAGTCCAGAGAAGAGGACGAGTTGGAAGATCTTCAGAAGGGGGAAGGAAACAGTTCAGAGAAAGGAGAGGAAACGGAAAACACGGAATACGTAATCGACCGGGTCGTCGACCACGATTATCAAAATGGTAATTTGATTCTCAAGGTGGAATGGTACGGTTATACGCCCGAGGACGCGACGTGGGAGCCCATTGAGCAATTACCCCGCAGTGCGGCCGTCACGTATTTCCGAAGGAAGAAGTTACCCTTGCCGCCGCAAGTCGCCCACGCGCAAGCGGGATAGTCATCGTGAATAGAATCAGCAGGTTAGGGAACACGGAGGAGTCAGAAATTCGAAACAAAGGGGTCCGCAAGCAAGGAAAGTAAGAGCGAAAGGAGTACGGCAGTTTTCCGTCGGGAACGCCTTTACAAGAAGGGACTGACGAGCGACGCGTTTTAGGGAATTGAAGTGATACTGTGCCCCCGGACGAGGCATTGAGCCTACCGGAAGACACACCCCCGTCATCCACGGATGCACGTGAAACGACAATCAAGATCAGTGGCCCGTCCTCGGAGAGCAATTTAATCCAAAATAATTTTTTTTTTGTTGCTGTCGCCCGCAGCCGACGGCACACACAGGGGACGTTCGCCGTCGATCTGCTAAGATTGAAGACCGAGCAAGACACGTGCTTGTTTTGTACCACGTACTTTTTCATAACCATCGTCCTCATCGAGGACTTACTTACCCACTGACCACAATAACCCACTACTTTTGTTTTTATTTTGTTCTATTCTGTTTTGTTTTTTCTTTCTGTGTGTTTTCGGTTGTCTCTTGACATGACGCAGGGAGTAAGAACCCGCACCGCGGACCAAGGTGAATGAGCCCTACAACACATATCGGTCAGCGACCCTCGGACGAGCGTACCCAGTCCCGTGCGAGCCGTCGATCGTAAGCATTTTAATACGCTGCGTCTCGAGCCGAGAAAGAAGTGTATTCTACGAATGACTGAGCACCACGGACTGTTCCTAATTGAGTAAGTGTCTGGTAGAAACCAGACGGCGGAAGGCAAGAGAACGCCGAACGCAGTTGGAAGGGTGTAAGTGAAGGAAAAGCGTGGTGCTGTAGTCGTGTGTGTGTCGTGTTACCGTTCAGGGAAAGGAGGAACAGACTACAGTATTCTCTAAGGGATAGCGGGATGTGTCAGTCTGACGAGCGGGTTACCCTCGAGTCGAGGGAGAAGAAGGTGAAAAGAGGCAGTTGATGTAGAGGCGCACGCGAGGGAGGCCGATCCAGAGGAAGTGAATGATGCGGGACGCGATAAGACCGCGAGTGAAATGTTGGAATTGTATTGGGGATGGTCCCCATCCGGAGGCTCTCAAGTTGGAAGTGATGCCGTGAACGGCGTCGCCGAGAGAGACAGTAAGGACAGTCGCCGGAAACGAGACCCCTCGGAGTGAGGAGAAGGGAAATGAATGACTTAAGCGATTATGCCTGGGACCCCCCCCGCCCATGAATGAAATGGCCTGCGCGGCCATGCCGTGGAATGGAAAATTTACTGTAGTCTCAGGCTGAGGTAATACACTTCCTTGGATGCGATCACGCGCTGCCGCCGCGCGCACGTGAAGGGACGCTTGGGTCAGTGATCCGCCCTCGTGGGGCATGATTTAATCAAAAAATGGGAATGTCGGCAGGGAGCTGCTGGACGGGCGTTGAAAGTTGAAAATTGAACACTGGTCAGTCTTCGAAATTTTAATCAATATTAAGGGAAGGTACG
The DNA here is from genome assembly GCF_000350225.1 of Chondrus crispus. Lineage (NCBI taxonomy): Eukaryota > Rhodophyta > Florideophyceae > Gigartinales > Gigartinaceae > Chondrus > Chondrus crispus. The sequence continues at coordinate 24,610 of NW_005179306.1, forward strand.
GAACTTTTCGGTCATACGAGGACGGGGTGTCGCTTGCTATAGCCAAAGGCACGAGTATCCGAGGCCGTCCGGCAGCACCGTCACCAACCCCCGCGCGCGACGCCGACCACAACACCGAACGACGACGTCGTCAAACCCGTTTCAAAGGCGTTGACTACGATCGAGAGACTAAGAAATCGACGCTCGGCGAGCGGGAGGGTTCCCCCACGTGTGAATCTCGGAACGACAGCGTACAATCGGATAAGCACACCGGCATAGGAGCCATACCCTCTCTCCCCAAAACCGCGACTATTTCTGTTCGCAAAAGGCCTCGTCGCTCGCAGCGGCGAACGGAAGACGAAAGAAAGAAGGGAAACGGAACGTTATTTATTTATTCATGAGAGGATCGAGGGTCTCGCGCCTTCTTCTTCCAAGGATGTCCAGGAGGAACATTGTGGAAAGGACGAATCCAACGGAGAAGAAAGTGTCGCTCGACGAGCTTGTGACCGAGAATCTGTCTGTTGCTTGTAGCGACTGACGTCGCCAAGCTCACGTCCTTGTTTTTACCCCGAGCGACCCACCATGGAAATTTTCTCTCCTGTTCTTTCCTGTTCTTTCCTGCTCTTTGACTCCCTTTCTAGCTGTCTGTTTTTTTATTTTTTGCTCTATGTTTGTTTGCCTGTTTATTTTTTTCTTCGTGAAGGCGGAATACATCCCCGCGCCGAGACGTCGACGTGCAAGACGAGGACAACCAAAAGGGCGCCGATCCCGGCAAGACCCCCACTTTGGGGGGAGAAAGAAGGTGATCCAGGCCTATACGCACGACGTGTGGACGCGACAAGTTATGGCAGGAATTGCCTGGTTCAGTCGAAACCCCCGGATTGCTACAGTAGTGTATCCAACGGACCATGCAGGGAAGGCGCTCGGCGCTGACCAGGATCGACAGATTGGGGACAGAAACTCGTCGAGCAGGGAGAAGTTATGCTTCTTTCGTTTTCGCTTTTGGTTTTGTCTTGCTTCGCCCTATTCTATTTTTTGACGTCGGAGACGCGATTGCGTCCCTCGGACGCTGACCGGCAAGACCACAAGGTCCCCGAAGGAAGGAAGAGAGCGATCTCCGAACTGACGTATCGTTGCCTTACGGTTACTATTTCAATGTGAAAAATACAAGTCATGCGTTGACCTGGGAGAAGGAAAAGGTAAATGGGGGCAAAATGTGCAACAGCCCTGCAAGGCAGTCAGACAAAAAAAACTGACTAAGTCCGGAGTGGCTACGGCTCATCTCTACGATCGAGGAATTGTCCGAGGGTGCGCAACACGGAAGCGTACGACGAGTAGGACGGCAGCCGCACCAATTCTCCCCCGCGAGACGGAGAGAATGCTGAGCCCGTGGAGATTACGTGGAAGAATTATCGCAATTTCGCTCAGTTCTTTTTTTGTTTTGTTTCGTTTTTTTGTCGTGTGAATTGAGCACCATGGCATTTGTTGAGAACGTTAGTCCACTCCCTGGGTAATCTAAGATTGAATTGAATGACCCCGCGTTATTTGATTTGCTCACTACAGTGTACGTTTCTAATACTTTCAAAGAAAAGGGTTTGTGGAATTGAGGGGATAATTGAAGAGAAGGAAGAAGGGATCGCGGATCGCAACGAGAGCAGGGGCGCGCCGGACGAAGGGTAGCTAATCGCCAACAGGCCAAAACTGGGATCGACTCTCGCTTTGACCGTCCGAACGGACGAGACACAAAGGGATCAAGTTCCGATCGTGTTAGAAGGCTCGCTGATTTTTGTTTGTTGTGTGTGGCTACGGATCGAAGGCTGGAAAGCAAAGGGAAAGGCGCACTACGCACCTCCCCGGGGGAGCACATCGTGATGACCACATCGATCCGATGTGACGAGCCCTTGTGGACTCACACATTCGAAGACGTCTAAACTTTACTGTGTCACAGCCACGACGTGTTGGATAAAGAGGAGGAAAAGGAAATCGAGGAAAAGGAAGACGCTCGTTTTGGATAAAGAGGAGGAAAAAGGAATCGAGGAGAAGGAAGACTATGATGGATAATGGTGTGACGTCAGGGAAAATTTAATTCTCACTTTCACAGATTCTTCGCACTCGCTGTGTCACAGCAACTGCAAAGAAAATATACATCCCCCTGCCGGTGGTCTGGAGTTTCTTTTCGGACTGGACGTTGGCATGGATGGTGATTTGAAGTGTTGTTAAGCTCACAATCGACAAGAGGAAGAGCAGGCTTCCGTTTAGTTCACGCGGCGCTTTTGCGATATTGTGAAGAAGGAATCGGCTGCTGGCCGTCCGAAGCCTCACGTATACCCCTACTGTCATTACGAAGTTACTTTCCTTCGCCACGTTGCGTTACGGGCAAAGACGGCCGCCGGAGATGCCATAAGAAACGCACATCGAGGATGGGAGGAAGAAAATGTGCCACAAAAGAGGACGAAAGTGAAGGTAACGGGGGATACGCAGGTGATTCATTTTATTATCCAAAAGCTACCGGATGACGTCGATAACCAGACGTCACCCCAAACTGGTAATAATCCAAGAACGGATCATGGGGGAAGTCGCTCTGAGCGGCGGGTCAGTGGGGCGGCACACCCAAGGATTTTTCCTTCGGGAGTGAGGTAACGAGTCGAGCAAGGACTCGCAGATCATGGAGGGAAGCCCCTTGGAGAGCTTCAACTTTGATGCCATGAGCGCGGAGCAATGCGCAGTAGATGCCAATGACTCCGTCGCTCTTTTTGGGAATTGATGGGGACGGTTGGGAAGACAACGCTTCCCTAACTGACAGAGTTTCGGTATGCCCTGCCAAGGGGATATCGGCAGCAGGAGGAGGAGCAGCAGGGGCTGCAAGGAGAGGGGAATCTGGAGCAGACGATCGGGGACAAACTTCGTCTGCATGGGGATCTATGGCTCGTTTGGGAGCCACGTCAGGGGTTGATAAAGGATGGAGACCGGGATGAAAGGCGGGTTCAGGAATGTTGGTGTCCGGGAGAAGTCGGGGTATGGAAGGAAGGTCGTTAGGAATGGAAGGCGTGTATGAGAAGCCCACACCGCGGCGACTGCGGGTGGTATGTGCGGCAGTGGGATCCGATGAAGGAAACATGGAGATCGTCTTACTCTCACGCATGAGGCGACCGACGGTCGGAAGAAAAGGAAGAAGTTAGGAAGCAAGGGAGTGAAGCAGCTGCGCAAGAGCGCTCAGAAGGAGGATATGTAGTGCAATACCCGTCTCGGGTAGGGGAATGAAAGGAGGTGAAAAAGGAAAAAAATTGGATACTGTAGTCCGGGTTTGGGGGACACACGTGTGCGACGAAGCGCACGATTATTTTAATTATTTAATTTATTTACTAATTAGATCTAAAATCTAGAGTCGGGAGCTACTGTACTCGCCCCGGCGGGGCTCTATATAACTTAGCGCTTTGACCGAACAAGTCAATAAACCAACCCGAGTTGCCAGAGTCTGATATCGCCTTGGTTGAAGTTCGTCTTTTACAAGACATTCCCTTTAACTACAGATTACTTTATCCTTTGCGCTCGGGGGTTCCCTTTGCTCTTTCCTTTATATTCCTATCCTTTTCTATCTCTAATTCTACCTATTTTTCCCTTATCTTGTGTTGGTGCCATCGGCCTCGGTTGCGACCGAACCATTGTAGGTGTTTCCAGCCATCGGGCGGCACAGTTGACGTAGCGCTGCTACTTTCATTTCATCCTGTCGGGCTGCGTTGCGACGCTCCCGTCGAAGGCCTTGTCGCGTTACACGGTGTCGAAGAAGCTCAACGAGCATTGGCCTTACAACCCAGTGGAACCGGGGTACCTAAGTAGGCGCCCCACCCCACACTCGTCGAACAGTTCTGTTCGCAAGTCTCTACCACATCGATCCCGGGCCGGGCTATTTCTCTGTGCCCCCCTATCAGGGATCTGAGCTACTACGAGTCTCATGATCGTTTAAACGGAGAAGGGAGAGTCGGACACTCCGTACCGCTGTGCCATCGGCAGTTCTTCTTTTTGCTGCTGTTGTTGTTTTTGCTGGACCATCGGACCGCGGTCTCTGCCTGACAGGCGCATTGCATTACACACGCCTCTTCGGCGGCGGGCCTGCCTCCTAATCATTACGGCGGAAGGAATCGTCCGATGCCGGAGAATTACGCAAGGGGCGGGAGAAGCGACACGACCACAGGACGAGCGTACGTAGGAGAAGTCACCTGCTCACCTCTGCCACACGGGGGTGTGCCGGCCTTCTAAAAGGACAGAAACAACGAGGGCCCCTGAAAGGGCACGGAAGGCTTGAAGGGAATAGACCGTGTGTCTGAGTTCGGAGAGGTACGGCGAGGTCGAATGCCACCGTGCCGAGGCATCGCACCGCGTCACGATCCCGTCGCCCACTTGCGCTGGGAGAAAAGCGTACAACCCACGGGGATGCGGCGACGACCAAGAAGGGTCGGAGGAAAATCCAGAAGGGAGTCTCGTAGCCCTTGGGGGCGCCGCAGAAGCGAACCAACGCCTAATCACGACCAGAAGGGAGTTCGCACCGGGCCGGCTTGTGCCAGTTTCGCAATGGCCCCGTGCCGTCGGTAATGTCCCTACAACGGCCGCTTGAAGGGGGCGAACGGGCGCCGGCCATGAACGTAATGGCCGCCCCGAGGACGTGGCGGACTACAGTAGAAGAAGAGGGGTGTTGTAGTACAATATGGGGGTTTACAGGGGGGTGAAGTGAAAAGAAACTAAGTTGGAATGTGAATACTGTAGTCCAGGATTGGGGGACACACGTTTGAGTATTTGTACAGTTTGCATTTTAATTATTAATTTATTTAGTTAATTAGTCAGTATTAATTTGGCTGACACTAGATTAGATCTAGGATCTAGCGCCGCGAGCTAATGTAATGGCTCCGGCTGGGCGATATATACCTTAGCCCGCTGACCACCGAGTAAGTAAAGGTAACCCGAGTTGCCAGAGTCTGATATCGCCTTGGTCGAAGTCCGTCTTTTACAAGACATTCCCTTTAACTACAGATTACTTTATCCCTTACGCTCGGGGGTTCCCTTTCCTTTTCATTTATTTCCCTATCCTTTTCTATCTCTAATTCTACCTATTTTCCCTTATATTTGTGTTGGTGCCATCGGCCTCGGTTGCGACCGAAACGGTGTAGGTGTCTTGGCCATCGGGCGACACAGTTCATGTAGCGCTGGTACTGTGACCCATTTTCGGACGGAGACTGTTGCAACGACGTCTCCCTCGAAGGGACTTGTCGTGTGTAGAAGCCAGTGTTGTTGCCATCGGCCTCGGTTGCGACCGAACCGGTGTAGGTGTTTCGAGCCATCGGGCGTCACAGTTGACGTAGCGCTGCTACTTTCATTTCATCCCGTCGGGCTGCATTGCGACGCCCCCGTCGAGGGCCTTGTCGCGTTACAAGGTGTGGAAGAAGCTCAACGAGCATTGGCCTTACAACCCAGTGGGTGTAGCATAAACCCCCGGTCGCGTTGGGTGTTTAGCTGTGGTTCTTCGAAGACCTGTGTACGCGAGAGAGGACAAAAACACACACACCAGAAAAGAACGCGGGCGGTGGTAGTGTGGTAGAGCGGTGGGGAGCGGACGCCAACACAGTACGCGGTAGAGCGGTTCGACGCGCTCGACGCCCCGGGGCGGCGCTAGTTAGCGTTCTAGCACCGACTGGCGAAAGCCACAGCAGGGGCATCTTCCTGATAATTAGAACAAAAATAGTAATTTGGGCGGTTTCATACAGTATTGTGAAGGCATAATATTAGTGTTCAGATCATCTGTAATAATGTGTTCCAATTTCTGCGGTATTTTTTAACGTGTTGGAACAATGCATGTTATTGGTTTGTTCGCGCTATTCCTTCATCTACATGCACTGAAACTCCTGTAATATTTGTTGCTGCTGATTAGCGACCTGGAGTGGTAAGTATCCATAATCACCTCATGATACTGTGGAGCCATGAAACAGTGCTATTACCACTGTCCCGTTGGCTGCAACAGTGTTTCATGTCGATTGATTTTTATTTTTCTGCACGTTACGCTCAGTGTTGACTTTTACTATGACTGAGAGTGACATCGGCGCATTTGTATTGCTCCATCTAACGATAAGAACGTATCCGGTGGATCGCCCTTCGATGCCATTTATTGTTTCGCAACAACGTTTCATCAGATTTTTTCGCGACAAACTGCTTGGTGACGCACCTACATTGAGCTTTTGCCTAATATGGTAAACGTTGTTGTGCCATACAGCTCTTCATATGATTGATTTGTCATATGCATAACGCAGAATACTGTTTCGACACTTCTGCAGCTTCTGACAACCACCAAGTGGCTTTCAGAAACATCCCTAGATATTGCAGCACTGAGCAGTCGTCTGCACCACGATATTCGTCTGTCGACATACCCACCACCACTATTGCACATCTCCAAAGGGCACTTTCCGAGGCTCATGACAGTCCGGCACGACCGCTATCCGTACAGAATGAGCCCCAGCCTCTTCGTAAACACCGTAATTCATCGCTATTAGATTCCCATCAATGCCCTTGTGTAGAATCTCCCAGACGGGCTTACTAAGCCGCGTGGTGATAGAACTAGCCCAGACTGGTGTGCAACAGCTAGGAAGGGCGTGCAGGCCGTCAGCACTGAAGCTCGGTTTGCGAATTCAGTATTTGATGCTGTTGTAGTACTGCTTACTAAACTTTGCACTTCACAGAACGTTCGCCGCCAGTATCGCATCCTGGAGGCGCAAGAGATATTATTTGAGTTCTCAGCGACGTAATTCATCATCGTTGACGTTGTTCTGGAACCAGAAGAACATAGAAACCCCAGCGTAGCCAAACCAGTTCCGTACGCCCCGGTAAGTTTGTAAGACGAGAGTAGTTCGATAGCAACAGCAAGGCCTGGAGCGCTGTAACAATTAAACCATTAGTAATTGCTTGGATAATAGCCTTTGACAAATTGCCACTCTGGACAAATGCGGTAACTTTAGCGGTAGGGAGAGCAATCGCTGATGTGAAATGATCACAAGTGATTCCAGTCATAGTGGCCGCCAAGAGCACTCCCAAAACGAGACATCCAAACAAGCGCCACGACATCGAGTTTGCATTTCCAAGACTCCTTCTTGACACGGTCATCGGCCGATAATGATCTATTTTCAGTACACCTCCTTGTGGCACCGGGACGGGATTCACCTCCTCGCCGCCCGAAAAGTTCAAATACTTCTCTCCGCACTGTCCACTGGAGCCGTCAAGTACCATTCTCTGGACTTTCACCTTTCCAAGCCCTTGGTAACTCTGAAATTCTGACAGTGGTCCGAAGAAACCAAAGCATAAAGCAGCTAACGCAGCAATAAACAGGACATATCCGATGACGTAGTTGCGCCGCATCGTTATCCGTACGCCACGAACAACACAGAGTGCCTAACTTTCGTATGAAACAGCATACTTTCCATACAGCGGATAAACAGTGCAAACAAGTGATACGAGAATACCGATGGCAACAATAACAAAAGGAAGGGCAACAAACGCCGAGTTGGATCCCCACGTCCTCAGATCGTGATATTTCATGTACAGATTATCCTCTTTGCATATGTACGTTGCGTAGGACAATCTTTAGGGATATCCAAAGGGCCCACAGACCTGGTCGACGTAGAAATGATTAAATACGCACATAGCGAGCGAGTTGCGATAAAAGAAGGGAAGGATTGCCCCAAGAATGGCAGTACCAGCCACGGCGCTGGCGATAGAAGGGAAGGTATCACTTGCCGTACCCACAATGGCGCCGAGTCCGGAGCTTGCATATGCAGCGATGAGGTGAGCATCTTGGTGAGAAGTTAGATCGCAGGCGTATCGGCGGAACAGAAGAGGCGACTACGCGAATCGCGGTGGAAATGCTAGGAAAACTCTATGCTGTGGATCAAGTCAGATTGAAGGGCGTGGTCGGGGTCAAGGTCGAGGTCGGGGTCGGGATCTGGGTCGGGGGGCTGTGTGCAGGGCGGGTGCGACTGAGGCTGGGGATATGCCAGCTCGACGGATCGATTGGGCATCTTCGATTCAGCCGCGGCAGAGGGGGAAGCGCGGAGGGAGGAAGGAAGCGTGCAATTCAAATCTACGTACAAATTGGACGTTGTCAGTAAGAAGTGAGCGGGCTCTGTCACCTTTGGGAGGAGTGGAGGTGGATAGAGCGGCTGTGGCCCAGGGGCTCATCGTGTGTGGCATGGTGTTGAAGAAAAGATTGATGTCGGGGGAGATGGCATCTTCCTTGACGCGGATCAACCAGATATGCGCACCCAAAGCGCGACAGCAGCCGCCGCGTCGCCTCGCTGTCGTTTAGCAGAGCGTGATGCACATCCAGGGTCTCGGAAGGTATTTGCGAAGCGCCAGTTGGTATGGCGGCGCGCGCCGAGCGCGTGGTGTAGCGCACCGCGCGGCACGGGACCGAGCGCGACCACGGCGCTAGCGACACCGGGCGGTGCACAAAACAATTATCTTAATTTGAATGATCCGAAAATAATTTCATTAAATAATCAAATTGAGTATGCCACCGCACACGAGGTGGGACGGTGATGACAGCAGCCTCAATGGGAGGAGCGGGGCGTGGAGCAGGCATAGACTCTCCCAAAACTCCTGAGTTTTAGAAAAAATTACCATTTACTACTGTATTCCCCAGAAATTACTCGACATGATTCTTCTAGGGAAAAGTTCAGCAGATGCAAACGGAACTCAACTTTCCACCCATCCCCGGTTCCACACCGAACATTCCTAAAACGACCTCTAGATTGAGCCAGGGCGCTTTACCGAGAGCACCCATTTCGAAGCCACCAACAACAAAAAGCGAGCTCCGAACTGTCGTCAACAGGTTTCCCCCGGTTCTTCTTTTTTTGTGAGAAGCATTAACGTACAACAAATGATCGAAGTCTATGTCATCGTCCGAGCAGTCATCCCAGTCGCCGTCGCGATGAATGCGATCCCCGTAATGCTCAAAAATTGTGTTCGCTCTCGTCTCATTTGACCGGTCGTCTAACGCTTTGCAGTCTGTCTCGTTTGGCGGCGGTGTAGGTGAGCTACCACACAATTTATAAAATTTTGCAGGGGACATCCGCAAGATTTGCGAATCAAGAATATCCTTCTGCTTCGAGATTCCAGGAAGGAAGTCTCTGATTCTTAGACGGACAATTGTGCTTCCCCTCTGAACCGATTCTGTCTCTTGGCTGCAATCGGAATCAGCATCTGGGCAATTCGGCGGAGATGAGGAGTGGTTCTTTCCAGAGGTTGTCTCATCAATCTCCCGCAAATTCTATTTCCCCATCACTCTCGTGCTCTTTTGCCAGTATTGTCTTTCTAGGCACATTTCGTATGTTTCGGGATCGATTAGGATGATCAATGTCTTTGAGGGTCGATGGCATGTCAAGGTGACTGCGTCCATTCATGACATCTATAACAAACGTCCTAAACAACAGAGCCGTTCTGTAGACCGTTCTCAAAGATGCCGCGTGGCTTGAAAGGAAACCTTCGACGCTCTCGGCTTGCGTGAACGCAACGTGGAAGTTAATGGCAATTTTGGCAAGGTTGACACTGCGGTGCATTTTCTTATATTCAGCAGGCTGGAACCCCTTCTTCTGTCCACCGTTCTTCAGTAGACCGTCTCGGACCAAAACTGAATGGGTGAGAAGGACCTCCAGTTCAACGCGGGAAGAAATGATCTTTTGCAATTCCTCCATATTCCAAACATTTGCATTTGGTACTTCTTGAGTCATTGCGCATGCAATGTAATCTGCCTGATTATAATCATGCTCTGGGTACTTGAATGCAAGAATAGGCTGACCAAATTCAACTGGTATCCCTCTACTTGTCTCCCATGGTCTCAATGCAAACCCTATATCCTCGTAGAACCGCTTCTTACCGTGCACACGTGACTCTCTCAGAAATTCCGTAGCCATGGAATACACGTTGCAAGCGATGTAAAGGATCTCTCTCCCTTTTGCTGTATGGATATCACTCTTTTCCGGTTTTGTTTTGGTTTCAACAAGCAGACCAGTCTTGCATATTGTTCTTCGATTGACATAACGCGGGTCAAGCCAGTAGAGCCCCACCGCGCTTGCAGACCTCACCCCATTATTCAATGCGCTTTGAACGATTGGAACTGCTGCTTCACCATTTTTCCCGGAGTCGCCAGGCGTAATTTTTAATCGCTGTGCGGCACTCATCTTGAAATGGGCAGCTGCAAAAATTTTTCTCACGAAACGAAACTTGAAGTCGCAATGCACCCGAGCAAGTCCCTTCCCGAACGCCTCCTTTGTGGGATTCTTCTGGTGTCCGTACAAGAAAGCCGACATCGCCAAGGGCGTGTGAGCAATAGTAGTGCCTAACGATCGTGTGTGCTCCATTAGGTAAGAAAACGATTCGGATAGCACTTCTGACAGTAGTGTCGCGTGAAAGACTTGAGCAACCTGATGCCTGACCGTCCTGTTCTCCTTTTCCACGACCTCTTTAAAAGCTCACTTTGAGGTATGAGATGGGACTTTCTTCAACTTTGACGCCGAAAGAGCTCCTCAGCCGTTGCATGCTGATACAGCCAGTAGATCCTTGATTTCCTCCTTCATTGCCAGAATCACTTCTCTTTGACATCCAAATTTCATGTCAAGCTCATCCAATCGATGAAGTAGTGACGTTTGCATGTTGGATAGGAACAGCCGAACAGCACCCATTCCATTTCCAGCCATATTGATTGGTCCAACATTAGCCATGGCGTTGTCCCGATTGGGTCGCGGATCTGTATCCATCACAGGAGCTTCTGGACACTGCGTACGCACACAAATTGACTTTCTAGCCTCTTTTCGCCACCAATCTCTTCTCGATTGATATTCTCATTTCCATTTCCAGTTTGAGCAATAGGTGTCCATTCATAATTCGATGGAGGCTGCCTTTCCATGTCGGAAAAGTTTGCATGAGGGCCCTTATCACTTCTACTACGGTTGCTTGGCCTATGTTGAGGTGGATCACCTGCAAACGGGATGTTCTCTTTGTCGCGATCGTCATGTTGATGTACATTACCACATTCGTTTCGATCTGGCATGAGATTTGTGATTTCATTTTCATTTGTCCCCGATCGAGGAAAAACTGAGTTCAAATGTGCCACGTTTGTTCTCCTCCTTGTATTTCCGCCTTCCTTGACAGTACCACCGCTCTTTCTCTTTCAATTTCGCTTGCTTCTCGCTGCTCCTGACCGTTGAAATTGCAAAGGCATTGCACACTGAACGCCTATTCCAATAACTATGTATCAAGAAAGGCTGCGCGAACGATTTTGTGCCACCGCCAGGAACGCTTGGCCATTCTTGTTCGGATGAAAGGTATTAATGGTCTAGTTGTTTCAAACGTTTTTGTTTTCGGTTTCCCGCGAGCAGAGCAACGAAAACTTTTAGCTTTTGCAGGTTTGAAAACACACTACATGTTAATATTTGCCTAGTTTGTTGGAATTATTTAAAAACAAGTGAACAGTTGCTTTGTGTAATGATCTCTAGATCCCTCACTTTTCGGAGTGAGACGGAAGGAAAGCACGCATTCACCACATCGCGGAGTTATGCGCCATTCTGTATCAAGATGGAAAACTTGGGAAGCTCTAATTCTGCTAGTCGCAAGCGGCCACGCCCAAGACGATTTGAGCGAAAAAAGAAGAACCGATTCGAATGGGACACAAGCAAAGACACCCGGATGAAAACCGACTCAGAATCTGGGGTTGACGACTCCACTTCAAATTTTCAGCCAATTACTTTGGCCAAGGAATTGTTCACGGAACATCAATTTCGATCTGAAAGTCTCGACAAGAATGCTTCGGGAGACAGCAATTTGAGCTACAGCACAAAACTGGTCGAGCTGGATGAAGAGTACTACCAGGGTCACACGTGTGGTCACACAGACTCTACAGGTCAATCTGCCATTTTTTCAGACCCCAACCGTACTCATGTTCAGGCCCCTGAATCTTTCAATGAGTCAGAGCATATACCCCATCTCCAACAAGAATTCGACTACATAAGCGTTGAAAGCTTACCAGAACCAGAATGCAACTTATGTTTAAGCGTTAATCGTCCCAAAACAAGTTTTCAATCTTTGCAAAGATTGGTAGCCGTGCTCCCTGTGACCGGAACAAACAGGCTAACTTCGGATCAGTACGAGTTTTTCAGAAATACAATTAATTGGGCGTTGCAGTCGTATGCTCCAAGGGAGAAACTTCTTCCGTCTTTCTCCACAATCCAGCGTTACATTTTTCCGACCCTGCTGCGCAACAGCTTCCCAGAGTGCAAAATTTTCAATCTGCCCGTGAATATGAATAAGGCGGGTGCACGAGCATCGATTTTGAAAAAAGTACATGCAATAGAGGCTCGTAAGTCAGGGCAAGCGTCATTACCACCGGCCGATGAAGACCTACCGAAGGCGGCTGTTTTGATCATTAATCCTAGTGCTTGGGCTGAAATGGACGTGTCTTGTAAACCGACATGGGACTTGCTTAAATTGGGCACTGTCGCCGAGAGCAAATTGGATTTGGCATGCCCACATTTCAATACTATCGCAAAGAACTCCTATCGTTTCAGAGCGAAGTGACATTCTGGAAAGGCCGCACTTTGCTATTTTTTCGGCAAGATCACAGCAATTACTGTGAAAACTTTCTGATACCTGGACAGAACGTGACTGTTGTTCTTGATTCACCAGATGATCAGGAGTTTTATGAAGGTGATTGTATCGATGAACTGGATGGTGTGCTAGGGGAAACTAAGCTACCTCGTTCGGTCGATAATGTTCCAGAAAGAACTCTGGATTCTGTACAAACAGCGCCTTCCAACGAAAATCGCTCAAATTTTAGAAATGGAAAACCATGGGAGCCTGGTGACATCTACACCCTCTTTCATCCAAGGTCATATCCAAATTATCTCTGTATGATTATTCATAGAAGGGGGGCTACTGCGCATCTGGTGCTAAAGTCGAGCTCGTCTGGATCCCAAGGACGACATCGTCTCTCTGTGGAACGCAAAATGATCATCAACAGCACATGGCGCGTCAAACTAATTTAAAGATCAGGGCGCATGCGATCTCGAATGCCCAAGTCACGAAAGGCCCTGCCTTTCACAAAGATGATGAAAATCGTGGTGCATCAAAGAGACGTTGCACATTAGGAGAAGAAACATGCCAGTGTACGCTCTCTCAAGGATCTATTCTCGGCAGCAACTCTAGATACTTCGTGTACCGCGTCTTGCTTTATTCAGATGGCTTCAATCAGTACAAGGAAAAGCAGGGGTCCGCCGGAGGCATATACACGCTCCCGCTTAACTTGCTACCGGAGCACCGTAGATCACGCCGATCAGTCAGGTTGTTGGGACTTACTCCACCTGGAGTGAACACAAGCGACGTGCTTCACCTTATCACTGACGATCTTTTTCGTGCAGCAACGGACGGAATACATACAACTGACGCAGAGGGAAATCCTGTGGTGGTATACATTCAGGTCATTGGATATATCGGAGACTTTTTGGAAATCGCTCACGTGTCCGACCTACTAGGTCATAATGCTGACGCTGCGTGCCCCCTTTGCTTCTTTCGGAAGCAAAAAATAAATCCGAACAAGTCCAGTAATGGATACACAACTGAACTAAGCAGCCGGAACTCTTCTTGCTTCCGCTCTGGCCCAAGAACGGAAGCCATTCACCAGAGTACGCAGTCCGAGAATGAAAAGCTTCGCGAGTTGCAGTTTCTCGGCATGGCACCCTCTTCATCCGACAAAGCAAGCAGAAATCCGATGTTTTATCTTCATCGAAAAATGAATGAGGCCAAAGAAAGTGGTAAAATACCAAAAGCAAAGTGTGGCCATCCTATATTCGATCCTTCTTTTGACCCTTATCGTTCCGTGCTTGTTGCACCTGACCATTTTTTTGGCAGGAAATGCCATAAACATTTTGACAACGTGGTTCCTCTCGATTGAATCTCATGAAAGCATTCGTCGCATTGATGCGATGGTATGTGAGTCCTTGAAAGCCAATATGCTTGTCACACAGGCTTCAATTTACGACGTTAAGAACAAAAACTTCACACTACATCGATCAGTGGAACGTTCTCAATTCTGCTCGTTGCAGGTCATGTTTTGGCTGACGAGTTCGGGACGAGATCTACTCCGCATCGTCTTTCTCCACAACCCTCATCTGCTCTCCAGGAAGCTATTAATGTACTGAGCATGCTCAAAGATCTAATTGCAAAAACCTATTGGTATCCAAAGATAAATGTCGATGGATACAAAGCTGTCAAAAACTTCAATCGTGGGAAAGGGTTTGATCGCTTAAAAGAACTTATGGATTATTCCTGCGAGTACGTGAAGGCATGCGATAGACTCTGTCGCATATCTGAACATGCCAAGAGGCATATAGACAAGCCAAAACTCCATCGCATCATTGAACTCTTCACTCACTCCATTCCTGCGATGGGCCATGTGCCACATTTTTCAGAACTGCTGTTTGAGTGTTCTCATCAACCCTTGAAACGTGGGGTAGCTATGTCGAATCGTCGCAATCCGCAACTGCAATCAGTTAGGCATGTGCTTGCAGATGATTGGCAAAACAGGCTCGCGGCGATTACACACAAGACTCACACAGAACATTCTGCTGATTTGGAGTCCCTCAAGCAATTCTTAGATGGAAAGCTACATACCCCCGCTAGTAGCACGGCGATTGACGAAAGGGAACACGTATCAGAATCAATATTTATACGTCCAGTAATGGAGAAACTGTTGTCAGAACAAAACAGGACCACTTCAAATCGTAATAATTCGCATTGGAAGCTAATGCAACGCGATGGCAGGACAGATAAACAGCTCAAGTCACTGTTGGATAAAACTGTACTACCCCAAAATGATGGAAAACGTCGCGTGATGTTCTTCAGATTCGCCAAGAGGTATAAGAAGTTTATCGGTGGGTGCAAAACGTCATTCATGCCAGATATATGTGACAAAATCTCAACAGGAGATGCGGTCCAGGTGCTGGTGCATCGCTCTATGATTACAAGTTTTGTTTTATCTCTCCCGTCGACCTCAGAAATTCTTCAAAGTCCTGAGGACTACATTCTCTGTGTTTTTGCCATAGCTAAATCTTAGAAAGGGAGGATGAATCGACTGCCGGACCCGTTGTCAAAATTGGCCCTTATGCTTTTGTGTATTGGTGCAATCGCTACGGCGGCGGCTTTTTGCGAGTAGACGCAAAAGACGACTGTCATCTGTTGGAGCTCAACGCCAATGTGCGTCGAGTAGGTTTGATTCATGCTTGCTCGCTTTCAAGGGCAGCACCAGAGTGCAAAGTGAGTAATAACGGAGAAAATTTTCAGCACGATGAAACATTGTTAGAGGGGGGCAACTTCTACTATATCACGAGGGAAATGGGATATCTGCTTCGAATGGGGTAGTGTTTCGTAAGCAAGGTTTTGCGAATAGACCGATTTGGGAAGCCGATACAATCGCGATATACAGATAGTAAGCTACAGAAGAAAAGTGGCGAGCTGTACGTGAACCTCTAGGACGATTGCTTGTCCGATGTGAGGCACTTCAGAAGGATCTTTTGGGACACAGTTTGTCTGAACTCTGGAATTACTTGCTTTCCTCTTACGACAAGAGCCGGCCAAGAAAGTTCGATTGTGCCTCGAATTTCCACGGGCTCATAGAGAGACCTAGAAAGATTTCGCAAATGCTGAACCGATAGTCGCGACCATCTCAATTTAAAGACTGAATTACCAAACGGCGCACCATTTTCCATCTCCACAGGATCAATTCGACATTTTTGCAGGCACTCTGAAATAGGGATGGCAATGCAATGTAGACCACTGCTGAACTTAAGATTAGTGCCATCAAAATGCCTGTTTTCACGCCACAGCACGTCGCATTTTCCGTCTGTGATGGCAGAATGAAGGCTTCCTCTTATACGAAAGACAAATGGAAACTTATTTTCATCGTTTTCGGCGAGCGTTCCTCCTAGTATTCGAATAGCAGAATCGTCCTGCAGGTCCCATCCACAAATTTTGCGCCCCTTGACGAGAAGTGACATGAGGTCTGAATGACTCGTTAACCCAACACAAATTCCCACCTCCGGCAATGAATCAAAGATAATTTCAAGGCCATCCACGGCCTGGCTCGGACTCTGCGTTTCAGCAAAGCTGGGCTGAAAGACAGCATTTGGACATCTTGATCTTGCGACTCTGGCAATCATTTCAAACTCTGCAAGAGTACAGTCCGCCATCGATCGGAGCGCGGAGGTATAGCATACCCCAACAAAACGACCGCCGTCACTCTCTACCTCTCTAAGTGCTGATCTGTATCGTGGAAGGCATAGCGGCCTTTGGCAGCGCTGAACAATCTTATGACGCAAAAACCGGAGAATGCGGTCTGCTAGTATGTCACTCTGGCTCGCGCCACCAACGACTCGCGAGAATATTGTACCCTGAATTCCGAGCATCTTTTGCAACTCGTCTACCCTGATCTCCAGTAGTGGGACTCGCTCACTTTCACGTCGAGCATCGTTGGATCGGTCGCAGGATGCCTGTGTGCTTGTCTTGAAATCACTAAAAGAGAGGGCACCACTATTAAGGGCACCTAACGGTTCCGTACCGTCCGATTGAAGACTTATGATTCTTTCAGTGGCAACTTGATTTGCCCTTTTGTAGAATCTCCAGCTGTGTGTAGTGGATTCATTGCTCGTTTTAGAAATGTGCTCAAGCACGGATCCAGTAAACGTTGCGCGCATCGCCACTGCTTCATACCCATGCTTCGGCTCGTACCGCACCATTCCTGTCACACTGTCCCCTTCTTCTTGAATACTAGATACGTGCGCTTTTCACCATACATTCTTCTTCGCAGAACCACCGCATCGTCTTGCTGTAGCGAGTTGTATATGTAGCACCCATTTAACCAAGCCCTCCCTGATATGTTGCCTCATATTCAAGCAATTTGCTTGTTGGTGTACGGGCACTTCGATGGGGCATCCCCGGCACCTGCCACGACACACATACGCCGTTAAGACAATATATGCATGCCTCTTATTCTTGTTTGACTAGAATATATATATATATATTATATATGTTTGACAAAACGATTGGCTAAAACAAGAGTTCCAGGTCTCCGAAAAATAATCGAAAATTTTGAAATCTCCCATGTGAAACACCATTGTATCGGATTCGCGCGCTGGACCATAAAAATACCGGTGGAACATAAAAGAACAGTGTTTTTCGATTTTATGCCTTTGCAGTGGCGGATCCAGCTCGCACGCGTACGTTTGCGACTGCTACCCGCGTTAGTTTCTAGTTAACGCGCTCGCGTTAAGAGAACGCGTTTAGAATTAGCGGACGGGGTTAGACCTGCGGTGGAGGATCTGGTACCAAGCCCGTGCTTGTCCTTCTTTTTCCCTCCGCTGCCGGTCGCCCTGTCGTTTAATATACAAGTAAACAAACTATCATAACATACTACAGTATCTATCTAGCGGCTTACACGATAAGCTTGCGCGCCTTTCTCCGGATCGCCCGGCTGTACACGTGCACAGCGAGCAGCAAGGGCGTACTTACAGCCGCGCGCGCACGCCCTGTAAAACGTGTCATGGGTGTACAGTAGCCGCCCCCAGCAGTAAATAGCCACCTTCCCGATTATGCTACATAGCCCTCCCTTAGGCGTGAACGTCCGCGTTCACTCTTCCGAGAGCGGGGGGTTATGTTTCGTTTCCCCTACTCGAGCGATGTCCGTTATATCGAGCCTCGATGGTGGCTGGCATTGCGCGTTTCTTAGCGCGCCTCTACGCAGCGTACGCTGTCGCGACCCTGTCTTCCCTGCCCCGGCCTGAACCCTGTGACGAGCGGGTCCCTTCCATTCCGTTCTGAGCGTGGGATTAACTTCCTCTTTCTCCTTCCCTGCTTAAAACTCGGTTGCGCATCGCGCTGCCGATTTATCGGGACATCGTCCCCCTTCCTTCCCGATGTTTTTATTTTAAGCCACCACCCGTATCCTGTCTGGGGCAGTCCCCAGTACGGCCCTGTAGGTCTCTGTTCCATGGCTGCAGGGTGACCGTCTTCTCGGTCCCCTACGCGACCGTTCTCGTTTCTCTTCAGAATAACGACCCTCTAGGCTTTCTTACTCTCGTTCCTAAACCCGTGGGTGCCCTATCCCCTGGGTCATGGCGTCGCGCGTGATTTTCGGGTATGTAGCCTTCCGCGCGGGGTTCCTTTTCGCGGTCCCCGGACGTCCAACGAAAAAATGGGGAGTGTGTGAAGGGTCATGACGGCAGTGTCGGCGCCGACAGCGAGGGGGCTGGAGGTCGAGGGTAGCGACGGCGTGTCTGTTCGTGCGGCGGTTATCCCTTCACCACTACTCGCTTCCTCGTCATCTGTTCAGACGGCAACCGACTTCTCGCTCGGTATCGCCCTTATCGCGTTACCTTTTCGCTTCTATATAGCCCCTCTACGCGGTTAGAGAGTGCCCATGCTGTCCTCTCCTGGCCTGCCCGCACCGCAAGTAGGTACGCGAAAGGCGATACGTCTTTTTGGCAGCTCTGGGTCCCGTACGGTAGGGGGGCGTAGCGTTGACAGAATCGTTTTGTACACTTCTGGTGCGTTCAGCGTTCCGCTCGATGTCGCTCATTCCATTACCCACGCGTGCGGTCGTGGAGGCTGTCCTCGGGTCAATTCCCCTCCCCATCAAGGCGATGTCGGATCCCTCTCTGCAACGGCCTCTTCGGCGGCTTGTTGGGGGTTGACTCTACTGATCGCGTTCCCCTGTCGCCTCTGATGTCGCGCGTTATTCCGTAGCAATTAAATAGAGGCGGGGATGCGGAGGTCTCCCGAACGAGGTCATGCGTGGTGCGTGATGGGGCGAGGGGCATCGCGCGTCCTCCCCTCCCAGAGCCGGAATGCAGTGGGTGGGGGCGCGGTCGGCGCGTATGCGAATGGGGTGGTCGTGAGAGCCGTATTAGGGACAGTAGGCGGTGGTTGCCGGCTGGGGGCAACTCGTTCCTCTCAGTGGCGGGGAGTACCTCATCCTACTGGCGGTGCGCCCCGGGGGTGGCAGCAGCGTCCGGCGAGCGCGTGAACTCGTGCGGGGAACACAGAAAAGCACATTGCCGTCCTACCCTCGCTTGCATGCCGCCCGTTGCGGCATGTCCAGGTGCGCATCCACGCACCCGCGCTGCGTGCATGCGTCCTCCGGGCCAAATCTCGTCCCGGAATTTTTGCCTCTTTTTTTGATCGGTACGCCTCCGCGCACACGCCTGGCATGCAAGCGCGTTCTCCGGGCCAAATTTCGCCCCCCAAAATTTGCAAAATTTTCAGGCGCATGCGCGCACACGGGCTGGTCGGCCCCGTTTCAAGGCCTGTGCTGGAGGAGTACTGTCCGGCCCGCCCCCATCCTGTCTTCTAACGCATTGTCGTTGCTCGTAACCACGTTCTCCGATGAGCTCCGTCCGGCATGTTCCCAACCGTCCTCCGTCGCGTGTCACGTCGACAGTGCGACGCGGCGGCGCGAGGCCCCTGAGGCGCCATATGGACGTATGGGGCAACGTCCGAGCTCACGGCGCGCTGGGACATTCATGCACATTCCCTATTGCGGTCATGCGCATGACAATTAAAAGAGGACCCGGCCATGAACGATGCACTGTTATGCTGGCATCAAGCGTACTTTGCAGCGAACAACTGTAGTGCCGAACCCCGCTTTTCTTCAGCGAAGTGTTGCGGGTGTCGAACACCATACTTCGCAATCGAAACGCGATTGGTACCTTAGGGAAGGTCTGCGCTTTGCCTTCCTTCCAGGATCCACCTAACGACGGCCTTTCCAGTCGAGCTCAAGCCTCCTCGTCATGCCATTCCGAGGTTTAATGGGCCTTTCGCGCGCGTCGTTACGCAAGCCTTGCTACTCTCAGTCGCGTTGCTTTGCCTTACAGGGCGGTGCGTACTTCTACCCAGCGTCTTCCCGCTGGATACTTTCTCAATCCATTTTTCTGTCCGCTCCTTTCTTTCTTCAGAGTCTGCTCAACCCCGAAATTGAGGGTGAGACATCTTGAGGGCGAGAGACGTCCTTTCTCTTTGGCGAAAGCCCAGCTGCGGTGCTCCTGAAGCCCGCACGTTGGTAACCATTAAACGGTGTCACGCTAGACGGTTCAATCGTCGGGCGCAGAATGGTGCGTTCTTGGAGCCCTGCGTTCGTCGTTGCTTTGGGTAGCAGCCCTAAAAGATCGACGAGAGAAATAGAAAACTCCCCTCATTCTCTGCCTCCAAGTCCCTCGTACGAGCGCGGTCCCGAAGCGTAGTTTCATCTCCCGTGCACCCTGAGTCGCCTCTCCAAAGAGAATCCCTCCGCGGACATGGTGGTTTGAACCACGAACGTATGGCCTCTCCGCACCCGGCAATAAGCCTTGAATCGACAGGCAAGCCGACAATGAAATTACCTCTCCCAGGCTGTCCTTTCCGCTCATTATCACGAGCGCAGTCTTGACGGGATTTAATTTCCCGGTAGCTACCGCATCGTCAACCTTATCAACTCGCATGGTCCCCAGTGCCGCACGGCGTTTGCATTCTCACTGTATTTCGGGGGTCGCTCATCGTCCTTCTCTTCCTCCAACAGCAACCGAGTTTTCAACCAAAACTCGAACATGGTGGACTGAGTCACTTGAAAGATGTGTTTCATTAGTCTGTTTCTCTTCCAACACCGACAACAAATGGATCACCCACGGCAACCATTCGCGTACTCGGTCGCAAGACATCTGCCCAAAAATCAACATCATTATCTCCTGTCGTACCTCTGCAGTGAGCCACGCTACGACGCGTGGCCACGTTTTTCCTCCTCTTCTGAAAGGTGCGGCATCAACTCATCACGTAGCGTCCTCGCGAGATCTTGAAACTTCTGAACTAGATATGTGCAGTCCGGTGCGTCGCATGCACATCGGAGCCCTCCCAGGCCCTTTGGGAGGTGGTGGAAGAATTCCTCTCCGTCGTGGTAGTCGTTCTCATAGCTGGTCCAGCGCCGGCTCGAGAGTGGCTATTCCCCATTTTCTGAAGGAGGGCAACGCTTTCTGCCATCGACACCGAAGTTGGAGGTGAGGGGAAGAAGGGTTGGGGTATTTGAGGGGCTTGCAATTTCTGACCAGGCCGCGACGGCATTAGAAACGACCATCGGATTTCCATCCGCAAGTAATTCTTGTAGCTCTGTTATAAAGCTCTCCTCCACTGTGGCGGTAGGGTTGGTATCATACAACTTGACAACACAGACTGCCACGGTTTTCCCCACATACGGGTCTCGATCGTTGAGAGCAGGATGCAGTGGATCGCAAAATTACTCTCTGATCTTCTCCAACGAAATCAGTGCCCTCGAGCGTATTTCGAGGGCTCGTATGAGAGGGTTTGAATGGACGGCATTTTTGATAGGAGTGTTGCAATAAGAATGGAAAGGTCTGGTTTGTACGTAGTTGATGATGTAGAGGTAAACAAGCTTTTTCATAGAGATCTCCTGCTGTGTTCCCCACGACATCGGTGAAAAGAGGGGAGGCATCCTTTCCGAGTGTCCTAGCGGCTACGTTGCGCTCCAGCGAGCTCTTTCTCTCCTTAATCGTCGTGACATCGAGGCCTTTCCTGAGCTCGAGAATCTCATCTTTCCGGCTTGAGTGGTATATGCGGCTGTTGGCCGTCCCCACGGACAAGCTGCCGGTGGTATGGAGAACCTGTAGACTCTCAAAGGTTGTGTGGATTCTGAGTCCGTCATAGCGGCACAGGCAGCACTTCTACACGCCCCCCACATGTTATCGACACGCATGTAATGCGTGTATCCGGGGCGCTTCTTCCTCTTTCTTTCTCGGCGATAGGGTACAGATCGATCCTCGTCTTTGTACTGGAGCGGCTGGTAGGCAGCCAGGGCACCCGTCTGTCCTCCATGGTAAGGAGCCAACATCTTTTCTTGCTCTGCGCGCGTTCGCCCTTACAAAAGAGAGGGATGTGCCCTTAACCGCAGCGTTTTCACCATAGATCATTAGCTCTGTCTCGACTAGACGCGACTTCCCGTCCCTCGTATCTACCACTCTCTCTTCTTAAAACTGAGCCAGGCCGTCTGGTGCGCGTTTGCGATCGCCCTTGCGTTCCTGGCGAGCAATGAAACGACCGTCCCGTAATTCTCCAACATTTCCCGGAGCGTCATAGGATACTACGCGGTCTCGCGAGACTCATGCTCCCCCTTCTTTGCGTACATTACTGTCTGGGCGCGCCCCCGTTTTACCCCTCTATGGGAGGTCGCTCCATCACATCGGCTTCCCGTTCATGCACCTCCCAAGGTCCGCCACCATCTTCCTGCAGCGACCTCGATGACGTCGCGCTGGGTCCGTCCGACGCGAAGATCGTCCAATGAGCACGCGGGAGCCTCGCGCGCTCGGCGCGTGGCGATCTCGGTAGCCTTGTTAACGGCAGTGACCATGCTTTCCCGAAACAGGGCGATTTCCTTGAGCTCTCACGGGGCGACCCGTGGGGTTGCGCAATTTCTATTAACGGGATATGCTTGTAGGTCATGAATGCGGTCAATATGGGGATCGTTTGTCGTAGGGTGCGCCATTGCTCTGTTGACATGGCGTCGGTTATGGCAGAAACCATGCGACGGTGTTCTCCTTAGGTTGGCCTTCGGAGAGTAGGATAAGAGGGCATGAAAGAATTGGCACGGATCTTCCGGACCAACGAGACGAAAGGCGTCTGGTCACCGGTTCACAAAGGCGTATACGCCGCGTGCGGGGAGTTGGCCTTGCTCCTTGGTGGATCGGGGTTTCGAGCACATTGGCAAATTATATTGCTCCTCCTGATCCTTGCGAGTCCGTAGCAACGAGTCGGGCTGTCCCGCAACTGTGCGCATGCGAGCGAGGATCTGTGCTCAGGCGACGCTTGGTTGATCAGGTGGTATGCCGCGTGGTAACAGGCCGCAGGTGTGTCGGTCGAGGGTAGAGTTATGCTGTCAGGGTGGTGTCCGAGTAGCCGGGAACATTCCAGACGTGGTGTGGATGGCGGCTTTCTTGTAGGGGCCCTGCTGGCAGTGGTAAGAGTGCGCCATTCCTTGGTATCTTCTATTGCCACTTGGCCTCTGCCCCGTTGAGCCGCAGTATCATTCATCTCTTGTTCGTCGCGCGACAGTCTTCTGGTCTTCTCTTTTCTTCCCGTTGTTCATGCCCCAAGGGTGTGGAGGTAACTCATATTGGTTGTTGCGCGACGAACTTCCATCAATAATTTCAGGAGAAGTCCGCGTTCATAGTGCGCTTGCTTTGTGAGGTCGCGTCCTGACCGCGTTCTCTCGACGATCGCGTCTGCGCGGCCGTTTCGCTTTCAGTTCGGCGGCGACTGCGCGATCGTCCACAGGGTTCGTACCCATGATGTCCAAGGACGTGGTGGCGAAGAGGGGCGTCGGCCGCCTGGATCGCGGCACGGTGCGAGTTACCCAGAATTGCGTGTCCGGCGTACGGGGCGCCAGTGTACGCCATGTCGCTGACAGCGTCATCCGAGCTATTTTCTCGTTAAATTTTCGCCTGGCGGCGGCGGCTTGGCCACTGCACGCAAGCGCACAGTACCGGACGTCATCTCCTGCCCATTCATGAGGCGTTGGCTCGTCTCGTGACTTGCAACGTCTCACGTCTAAGTCCTGGCGCCTATCTCTATTATTTTTCTTGCGCGTGTGTATCTCTGCGTGTCGGGCGTCTCGTCGTTTGTCCCGCTACTGATCGTGGGGTTTTCACGGCGTGTTCTATGCTTCAGTACTCCATTGCAGAGGCCTGGAGTCAGCATAGGTATAGTAGCCCTGCCGAGCGTGGAGCGTCATTGCGCGTGTACTTTGCTCTCTTCTGTCTGTCTGCGGACCCAGTGTTCCATCTCACCTTGCGTATTATTCCGACGTCAACCGTCTCGTTCTGGCGTTTGGTATGGTATCTTCAGCCTTCTGGTTTTTGCGAATACAGTCCGCGTTCGTCCGCCTCATTTGCACGGCTGCTCGACTCTGCCGAGGGGCGCGCGTGCTTCGTTTTCGTGAATTACTTCGAACGCGATGCGTCAGAAAGCGGTTGAGGGCCCTCCCCTTAAGGTTGAACGTCTGCGTTCAACTCGGTTGCGAGGTCCCTACTCGTGCGTGCGCGTAGTCGGCTCGCGTAACGCGAGACGAGTTCTTCGGGGATATGTGTCCTTGCGGTCCACATGGGCTCTTCGTAGTCTGCCCACTTCACCTTGAACTCCGCAGTCCCGTTTTTCACTACGCCATGATCAAGAAGCTGGTCCACCGCGTACTGCGTTCCCGTGGTGACCTTGTTAGCAAGGTCACCCGGAGCAGTCGTGCTTGTTCGTGGCGCGTCCACAGGTGGTGGCGCGTACACACACCGGTCTGCGGACACGCGTTCTGTGACCCCATCACGATCAATCATGATGGTACGTTGGTCAGTTGCGAGGACGCGGTAAGGTCCCACGGATGGTGACGCGAGCATATTTGATGTGTTCGCTCCGTCCGTAGGGTCGAGGTATACATAATTTCTAGGCTTGACTCGCGTGTTTACGCGTCTCACGCGTTTGTCGAAATCGCGTTTGTAGCGAGCCTGCGTTCGTCGCAGGCTGCTATATGCCTTCTGAATTGTCTCGTCAAGTTTCTTGAGGAACTCCGCGCGATGTGTTTTTCTATCCGGAAGGGGCGCGTTCCCTTCCGTCCTTCGAAGCGAAAATTCTGGGGTAGGTCGACTGAGCACAAGCTCGAATGGGGTCGTACGCGTAGACCTGTGTACGTAGGAGTTGTACGCGTAAGTTAATGGCCCCACGTACACATCCCAATCGTCTTGGTGTTCGTTGACGTAGTTACGCAATATAGACGCGATGGTACGGTTGTCGCGCTCCACTTGGCCGTTGGTCTGGGGATGGTACGCCGACGTATACAAGTTCGTAATCCCCAGGATCCGGCACGCGCAGTGGAAGAACTTCGCGTTAAATTGAGGTCCATTATCTGACAACAGCGAACGCGGAATCCCGCACTTGAAAACCCACGCGTCACAAAACGTGGTCGCCACTGTGTACACGGTCACTGTATTCAACGCAACGACTTCAGTTAACTTTGTGAACCGGTCCGTTATTACCAGAAAGTATTGTTTTCCTCCCTTAGTCTCGGGAAGCGGTCCGAGAATGTCTATCGCAAGGCTCTCCAATGGACGCGTAGCAGGGAACAATCTCAGCCGGTTGAGATGATTTCGGAGTTTGACGCGATTCTTCTGGCATGTCCGGCATGTAGTGCACTGTACTCGGTACCAGGACAGCTGTCCTAATCTCACCAAAATCGCGCTGGCCACCACCACGTGTACCACGTGGACACGTGGACTCCCCTGCCGCTCTCCCGGACCTCCCCATGGACACGTGTAATCCCCGCAACCCAGAGGGCCTATGGGGGCTGTACTTGGTCCCCTCGGGGCTACACCCGTTATTTCCTAGTTATTCTAATTTACAGTATAATTTTGCTTCGCCATTACGGCGACGGGGGACTATATTGTCAACCCGATTATCAAAGTAAAGAGGCACGAAGCCTCGGGTCTTTTACTTTGGTTTCTGGATTCCAGGTTGTAGCCTCGACTCGGTACTGGCTCGCCCATACCGACCGAGCTATCTACACCCCTGGAATCCCAACTGCCTTCCCCGCCCGCGTCGATCCTACCGCCCGAGCGCTACGTTAAATCCTGTGCTGTCCGCCCTGTTCGTCCTGTTTTTCCTTTAATTCTTACTCTTTATTGCTGACTACCTTGCTACTTTTCTACCGCGCAAGCCGCGCCCGGATCCCGGTTCCGGTCATCCACGGGGTGGTCTCCCGAATTCCGTTACGCGTCCGAACGCGCGTCGCTCTGCCTACAGCCGCCACACGTGGCTGTAGTGCACGAAACGGCATCTGCGTACTGTCGCTGCCACGTCCGCAGCCAAATGTGGCCAGTAATACCTGCGTCGGAGCGCGTAGTACATGCGGTTCTGCCCCGGATGTCCCGCAATTGCGGGGTCATGGCAGAGCCGCAACAGACGCGCGCGTAGTGAGTGAGAGACCACCACTTGAATGATTTCAGGATCGTAGGGGTGCTTGCGCTTCAAAACCCCTTGGTTGTCCTCAAAGAACGCGGAGTCGCGACTTTCCGATTGTGTGGCCAGTTCGGTTTGGCAGAAATCGTCGACGCGTTGCTCCTCGGCTATCTCCTCCAGGGTGAGAGGTGCCGGCAAGTCGTCCTGTGGAGGAACGACCTGGGAGCCTGACGCGTCAACTCCTGGTTCTTGAGCGCGTTCAATATCCACCGCGTTGAATTCTTCTATCTCAGCCCGTAGGTCGTAGCGTTCTTGTAAAGCGGGGCTTCTTCGTCGCCCACCGGCCCGTTGCGTGAACGCGCTTTTCTCCTTCTCCGCGCCTTGTTTGGCGTTGTGACGAACACGTGGTCGCTGTTGTGGTCGCATTTCGCGGTACAAGTATGGTCGCGTAATTCATCTGAAATATAGCGTACGGTAGTGCCGTCGAAGGTGGGAATGTCGTCATCCACCTCGACGGCCTTCCGAGGATCGTCGGCGGTCGTCGGGGAAATGAGACGCGACAGCGCGTCGGGTACTTGATGAACGCGTCCAGGTCTGTATTGGATGGTGAAGTCATATTCTGCTAACCGTAGTCGCCAACGCGTCAGTCGGCCGGAGCTTTCTGTGAGGGACATCAGCCATCGTAACGCGTCATGATCCGTCCTCACGGTAAATTTGGTTCCCTCAATGTAGGGCCGTAGTGTGCGGACGGCCCACACTACAGCCAAACATTCGCGTTAAGTCGCACTGTAGTTCCGCTCACTATCGTGGAGGGAATACGACCAATAGCCGACGGGACGTCAATCGTTGGTCCCGTCGTGCCCTTGTAAAAGCGTGCACCCCAGTTGATACGCGCTCGCGTCAGTATCAATCATATACGACCGTCCGTATCTCCGGAGCGCGAGAATTGGGGGCGCGATCATCCGCGCCTTGAGCTCTTCGAACGCGTGAACCTGAGCCGCGGTCGAGTTATCGTAGTCCGGATCCGCGTCCTTCCGCGTCATATCGGTGAGGGGGCGCGCGATTTTCGCGAACCCCTGCACAAAGCGGCGGTAGACATTACATGCGCCGAGAAATGACCTGACTTGTGTCAACGTTCGGGGAAATGTAAATGTTTTGAACGCGTCCGCCGCGGTTTCTGCCACGCTTAACTTCACTGGGGATATCACATGCCCCAGGTAGTGTACGCATGGCTCAAAGAAGCTGCATTTCTTCAACTTGAGAGAAATGCCGGCGCCTCTCAAAAGTCCCAAGACCGCGTCCAAATGTTTTGCGTGCTCTGCGTGCGTACGCCAAAAGACGATAACGTCGTCTAGATACACTAGGCAAATCTGCGATCGTACGCGTGATAGAATTATGTCCAGCGCGCGTTGAAAAGTGGCTGGAGCTCCGCGTAACCCGAATGGCTTCCGCAAATGTCGGAAGGTTCCCATATGGGTGGTAAAGGTGGTTTTTTCGCAGTCTTCCGGCGCGACCGGCATCTACCAATATCCTGATTTACAGTCCGGCGTAGTGAACACAGCCGCGTCCCCCAATGAATCAATACAGTCGTCCATACGGGGAAGCGGATACGAATCCGCCAGCGTTTTCGCGTTCAAGCGACGGTAGTCCACACAGAAGCGTAGACTACCGTCCTTCTTTGAGACAAGGACGACCGGGGACGCCCACTCCGTATTCGCGGGCTCTACCACTCCCGCGTTCAACATTTTCTTCACTTCTTTCGCGACCATTTCGCGCATCGCGGTCCCTCTGCCGTAGGGCATGGCGCGTATCGGCTTCGTGCCGGGCTCAAGTGGGATGCGATGTTCCGTCGCTCGGATCATTCCGAGCGACCCGCTCCACAAACGTGAGTGTTCGCGTAGCATCTCAAGCACCTGTGCGCGTAATTTCTCGTCTTTCACATGTGATAGATCAATCTCCTTTTCCCAATCTTCCGCGTCCGACTTGGGATCCTTATATTGTACGCGTCCGGTATCTTCCGCGAAATTTTGGTACCTCGCGTGCTCCTCGTCTCCGTTTTTGTTCGTGTTCATATTCGCGGTGGAGTCAGGCCGTCCTGCTCCCAATGTTCCTTCTTGGCCGTCCAAGTTGTAAATGTGCAACGCATGCGCGATCTCCTCTGCCACCCGACGCTCCGGTGTCAGAATGGCCAGACGGTTCCGTTTCGCGTATCCGACGAATGTATGTTTCGGCAGTCGTCGTATCTGACGCGAAAAATTCGCGACCATAACCTCGAAGACCTGGTTTGGTAGCACTCTCGCGACACCGTTGGTCAGCCGCACCCCGTGGCGGTGCTAAAGCGACGGTTTGGGCTCCAAAAATACCTGGCCTCTCCCCACTGTCGTAAAGCGTACGCGAACTTGCGACATAGCGGGGACATTTACCCAGCGCGCAATCCGAATCGGGTGCTGGGTTTCTTCGCGTATTTCTGCGCGGTTTGTCTCGCGTCCATGTCGCCTTGTAAGGGGAGACGGCTCCCCCTTCGCGTTCACGATGACCACGGCGCCCCCATACCGGAGCTCGAGCCTCTGGGCTTCTATGTCGATGCTCCGGACATGCGCGTCAATGAACGCGGTGCCCAGAAGTACGGAAACAGTCAGTTGGTCCGCGACGACGAACGGGACTCGGAACATCGTTTTCCGAATCCGTACAACCAAGCGAACCACTGCGCTCAGCCTCAACGGGTTGCTGTTTGCTCCGGCCAGCCTTAGCAATGGCGCGTTGCGCATCGCGTGTCGGGTCCAGTCGGGAGGAAGGTCGGCCTTCCTCACCAGATTGTAGCCAGAACGCGTATCGACGGCAATAGTGTACGGCTTGAACGCGTTCTTCTCAGTAGCTATCGAGCCCAATATATTGTAGATCTTGGACGTCATCAGACAGACGACGCCCTCGACGATCATAGGCGGGGCCGTTCGCTCCAGGTCATTTCTCTTTGGGCGTCGGCATCGCGTCTTGCCCCTTCTTCGCGTTCTTCTTCCTTGACCGTCGGAGTATGGGACCTCGCGTTTGTCTTTCGGCCCTTGACTCC
Source organism: Chondrus crispus (assembly GCF_000350225.1). Classification (NCBI taxonomy): domain Eukaryota; phylum Rhodophyta; class Florideophyceae; order Gigartinales; family Gigartinaceae; genus Chondrus; species Chondrus crispus. Next base: position 53,708 of record NW_005179306.1, read on the forward strand.
TTGGGCCCAAGGAGGGGCCCACACGCTTTTCACGCGTTACTTCTTCACGCGGCGCGTTCTCGACGCGCACGTCGCGTTCTTCTTCTTTCACCGGGCTCTCGCTGGCCCTGGTGCCTTCACGGCGGATCCGTGGCATCTGACCTCCGGCGGTCGGGAAATATTCGCGTTCGTAGGATGGTACCGGGCTTACGGAAGTCGCGGTAATTTCGCCTTTGTTAAATACTTGTTTTTGCACCGGTCCGGCCGGGGTCTTGGTGACTTCGTGTTGCGGCGAGGGGAATATTATCGGTAAATATTCACGTCGCCCTCGATAGGGGTATATGGACGGGTCGGGGGTATAAGAACGAGACGGTTCACGTGACCGCGTAAACGTGACCGCCTTTACGCGTTTTTGAGCTACCTAAACTATGTGCTAGTCGCGCCGCTATCTGTAGCCAACGCGGCTCCGGACCTCCGTTCGAGTGGCTGGCCTGGCCCTACCCATTCTGGAGCGGCAGTATCCGCGAAGTACTCGGGAACCTCGCGCGGTTGATTTTCAACGTTCGGACGTTGTAAAATCTGGTGGGCGGCGAGAGTCGGCTCTCGCTCGCTTTCCTGTAGGAGCAGGGAATACGGATCCCCAGCCCAGTCCTGGAGGTACATTATTGCGTTCTGTACCCCCGTCGGCAATCTGGACCAACCGCGTTCTCCTCTTCCATCTTGACGCGCGTATCGCGTGTCGGCTTGTCGGAAATTGCGTTGGTCGCGCCTGTATCCTCCTCTGCGAGGGGCGAAACGTACGCCTCCTCCGGGGCGATTCGCGTGGCCCGAACGCAGACCACGGTCACCAGCGACCGACTGTTGGAGGAGGTTTCTCATCCCTGGACGCGTCTGTATTTGGTACCGGTAGTTTCGATACGCGGTAAACATCTGCTGCTCCGGCGCGAGGAAGGGGCACGCGTACATGGCATGGCCGTGCGTTCTGCACAGCCAGCAGACGTACGCGCTCCCGTCGGCTGAGGCGAAGGTCGCCGCCTGACGAACCTCTTCCTCGGTGAGCTGGGGAACACAGGAGGGTATGCGTCCCCCTCCTTGACGCGAAATGTCCAATTCCGCGATGCGGTTGTCCGGACCACCTATCCCCACTGGGGTATGCGCGAACGCGGTGGCAAAGCTGCCCATGGTCTCCGTCGACGCTGGCGATGACGGCTAGCCTCCTGTAGCCTCCCCGCCTCTCATGACGAGGACGGGGTCAGCTTCCCAATCCTCCTCGTTAACGTGGAGGGCTGACGCGGGGGAGCTCGTCGCGTTCATCCTGGTGGTTCTGCCTCCTCTCGCTGCCGGTTTCGGGTCCGGCAGCGGGAGTCCGCGTCGGGCGCGAAATTTGGTTCCTTCTGCGGTCGCGATGCGTCTGATATTTGACAGGTCCGTCTTCTGGTTCGCGGGAAACCTCTGGACGGTCTCTGCCACCGCTGCTCGCGTCGCAGGAGCCAATCCGCGTACAAAATAATGAGCCAAGGCTTGCTCCGTAAATACCGCGGTGCACTTGAACGCGTTCGATTCGAGCCTATCTGCGAACGCGTATTCCGTTTCGTGCGGCTTCTGATGAGCCGACGCGACGGCATCGTGCGCTACCCCCAGTACTTCACCAGTGAGGTAGCGCTTGATGAATTGATTAATAAGCCCAGGCCAGCTCACATTGTCATGGAGCTGGCCTGCGCGGATTCCGCGCATAGTGTAGCTTGTATATAATCTTTCCGCGTGGCGTTCGAGAAAATGCCCGAGGACGCGAATCGGGACCCCTTCCGTCAGATGTTGCGAATTGAACGTGATGCGCACATCTTTCAGGAAGGGGAGTAATTCAATCGCGTTCGTTCCATCGAAATTGCGCATCGTGGGACGAATCCCACGACAACGCTGCACATATTTCGCGATTCGCCCGGCGTCCCCTGACGTGACGAGGGTCGAGACGTTGTCCAGGCCATACATCCTGCAATTAGCTACGGAGCTAAATTCCTGTATCATCGTGTGGACCGCCTCGACCACGGGGGCCGCGGGGCCCAATGTGCCAAATCGGGTCACTGGTAGCGTCCGGACGTCTACCGGGCCCCAACGCGTAGTGAGATCCTGGGGCTGATAGCCGCCCCACCGGGGATCAAAAGCCAGAATCGGTTCTGTCGATCCCCGGGTGGTATCCCCGCGTCTAGTGTCGTCGGCGTAAGGTACGCGAACCGTCTGCCGCATGTCTCCGGCGACATGCGGCAGGGCTTGGGTTTCGGACGCGAAAGTTGCGTCCATCCTTGTTCGATCTCCGCGTGCAGGGCGACTGGTGTCGCCACCAGCCGGCTCCAAATCTTGAGCGCCGGACGCATTCGGAAGTACAGTACCACCGGGCCCTAACGGTGGGGCTCCGGGTGACGTCGCCGTCGGGGTACGTTCCATCTGACGAACGCGTCGGCGTGTAGAATTTAACTGCGCGGTCACATGGGCAAACGCACGCATCTATTCCGCGGAAGGAAAAGGTCTGGCGTCAGTACGTCCCGCGGAGGCAGTCCTCTCGGGGCAGACTTTCCCGAACTCGTCGGGGGAGTCGAGACGCGATTCCTCGACGAGCACCAGTCGACTCTGCAGTTGATCGACTAGTGCTCGGAGGTTATCCAGAGACTGGGAGACGCGTTCAAACCTCCCTTCGCGAAGGGATCGTAGTTCTTTCATGCAACGCGAATATACCGCGTCGGTTACGTCGATTCGAAGCGCAGTCCGGACCTCCTCAATATACGTCGCGATCCGGTCATACATCGCGCGTGCGCGGCCTTCTGATAATTCAGGCAACGGTTCGCGGTCACTGAGACCTGCGCCACCGCCGCCGAATGGGACGCGGAGCGCGGCTGACTCGGAGGTGCGGAACGCGGTTGACTCCATATTCCCTGGCTCGGCTTGAATTGAGGGGGCGGATCCTTCTTCCATTTCGACGCGTGCGGACGCGAACTCGAACGATAGTCTTCTCGCGATAATCGGGTAGCCTTCTAGGTCGGGAGACCAATGTAGCATAAACCCCCGGTCGTTGAGGGTTTAGCTGTGGTTCTTCGAAGACCTGTGTACGCCAGGGAGGACAAAAACACACACACCAGAAAAGAACGCGGGCGGTGGTAGCGTGGTAGAGCGGTGGGGAGCGGACGCGAACACAGTACGCCGTAGAGCGGTTCGACGCGCTCGACGCCCCCGGGCGGCGCTAATTAGCGTTCTAGCAACGATTGGCGGAGGCGGATCCAGCTCGCACGGGTACGTTCGCGACCGCTACCCGCGTTAGTTTCTAGTTAACGCGCTTGCGTTAAGAGAACGCGTTGAGAATTAGCGGACAGGGTTAGACCTGCGGTGGAGGATCTGGTACCAAGCCCGTGCTTGTCCTTCTTTTTCCCTCCGCCGCCGGTCGCTCTGTCGTTTAATATACAAGTAAATAAACTATCATAACATACTACAGTATCTATATAGCGGTTTAAACGATAAGCTCGCGCGCCTTTCTCCGGATCGCCCGGCTGTACACGGGCACAGCGAGCAGCAAGCGCGTACTTCCAGCCGCGCGCGCACGCGCTGTAAAACGTGTCATGAGTGTACAGTAGCCGCCTCCAGCAGTAAATAGTCACCTTCGCGATTATGCTACAGTGGGACCGGGGTACCTAAGTACACGCCCCACCCCACACTCGTCGAGCAGTTCTCTTCGCAAGTCTCAACCACATCGATCCCGGGCCGGGCTATTTCTCTGTGCCCCCCCTATCAGGGATCTGAGCTACTACGAGTGGCAAGCTCGTTTAAACGGAGAAGGGAGAGTCGGACACCCCGTAGCGCTGTGCCGACGGCAGTTATTCTTTTTGCTGCTGTTGTTGTTTTTGCTGGACCATCGGACCGCGGTCTCTGCCTGACAGGCGCATTGCACTACATAAGTGGTCTCTCGACCTAGAATATAGTGTACAGGAGACGCCTAGAAACTACTGTACAGGAGACCCGACCTAGAAACTACGTAAGTGGAAACGGACTACATCAGTGGTTTCTGCGGCAGAAGTTTTTTTGGTGCTGTAGCGTTTTCGATTTTTGGGTGTGAAGTTAGGTTCGTTTTTGGAAACGAACCATGTCAAAGAGCGCCGCCGGGGACGTCGGTCCCGGGGCGAGCAGAATCGGATCGCCAAGGGCGTCGACGATCCCGTGAGGTCCTCGCACCCGAAGCCAGGGCAATACGGGCACGGATCCCGAACGTCAAGAATCCCCGACGGGGATTGAAGCCGACAAGGATAACCTATCCTACAGGTTCGAGAAGATGGGCGAGGAAATTCGCCAAGAGATGACGAAAAAACTCGAAGGTGAATTGGCCCTCGTCCGGAAGCAACTGGAGTTGCAAGCGTCTGAGTTCCACACGGTGTTAGGAGAGCTATCGGCTCGAGTGGATCTCGTCGAGAAAGAGCGAGGTGACGGGACCGACGGTCCGGAGCCGGAGGTCTTAGCTTCCTTGAAACTTTCAGTCAAGGACGCAAGGCGCGACGCGAATCAAGCTTTGGAGTCCTTAGGAAAATTTAGAAGCAGTATCGACGACAGGTTTGACCACGCCGCTCACAGTCTCAAGGACCTTGAGCAGGCCGCCGGCCAAGAGCCGCTCCCTACGGGTCGAGAAGGCGACCGTCGATCGAAGAAGGACAAGGCCGCTGTACAGCGGAGTTCCAACTCGAAGAATTCGAAGAAGAATCTGCGACGCAGGAGCAAGAGTCGCTGTAGTGACGAGCCGGAGGACCGAGACTTAATGAACGAGTCGAATGGTCTTTCCGAAGATGGTGACGACGGTTCGTCGAACCATGCCAGCGATTCCGAACATCGTTCAGAGGAAGGAAACGGAATTTCGCAAGGCAAGAAAATTACCTCCAGACGGGGCGGGATCACTTCGTCCACCTCGCGGAGAGACAAGGACGCTGAGCCAGAGGACGTCGCTACGCGACTCGGGCCGCGTTGGGAGGAGTTGGAGGAGCTGAATCCGACCAACTATCTCTTCAAGAAATTTTTATCGTACTGGACGTACCGTCTGAGAAACCCGCAGACATATTTGTCAAGTTCTCGGCGGACCGCCGTGCGAAAAACTGGAAGAGACATACCACCGAAGGTGAAGAGGGACAACACGTTTTCTGGAGAAGACGGGGTCCTTGTGTTGGATTTTTTGGCCAAGTTGGTTCAGGAATTTGATACTCAAGAAATGAACGAGGGGCAAGCAATTCGCTTGCTGCCCGAGTTTCTTGGAGGCATCGCCTTGAGACAGTACATTTCTGTGTCACAGACGGCCGGGTCCCATCATGGGAAGGTGTCAGTCTGGCTGGAGGCCGTACAGTGGTTATTGAGAAGTTTCGCCACCGATGAGACGATCTGCCAAGCCGTTCTTGCGTTGCGAGAAGTTCAGCAGAGATCGTCTGAAGACGAGATGGAATTAGACATCCGTCTGACAGACGCGAGTAATAGATGTGGAAATGTCTATTCAATGGAAGAGCAGATGACTATGTTCATCGACGGGCTAGATGCGAGCATCAAGCCCATGGTGTCTCAGTGTCGTCAAGATAATCGGGACATTTCGTTTCTAAGGCTGGTAAACTACGCTAAGGCGCATGGCTCGGCGAGCCGCGCCAAGCAGAGGAAGACAAAAAAGGTCACAATCCAAGCACCAGCGACACTGAGGGTGAGGAGCAAGCCGAAGGCACCTCACCCGATTCGGAAAAGTCGCGCCGCAGTTCATCTGGCAGATTCAATTCAGGCTTGGAGGGACGCAGTGCGCAAACGAGCAACGAAAATTATTATGATGGAGCTTTTGTCACCGGAGGCGAATTTTATGAGCCATCGGAGGGCTACGGATACGGAGAATACGGAGGGAGTGGGACGTCAATTCTACAGACGCCCACGTGCGCGACGGAGTCGTACTGCGACACCACCGACTGCATGTTAGCATTCTAAGGGCGCGGCCACACGCCGGCGCCGCGCCTCCCGATGGAGGACAAGGGTACCCAGTTCCAACGTCCAGGCTGGACAGGAAGGCCGCAGGTCAATGGACGGCCGAGGCCGCAGTACCCCGTCAAGAAGCATGGGCTCATATGCTTTCATTGCAACGAAAAGGGGCACGCCGCGCCCAAATGCATACTTTCCCTTCGGGAAATGCACATGGTTCTGGGGAACTACGAGGCGTTGTCTCCGATGTAGAGATTGGGAATTCCATCGACCAATTATTTGAGGGTAAAAAAATGGTTCGATTCTCAGACGGCGAGCACACCGAGTGCCTACACCAACGGGTCGAACCGACCGTTAAGAGGGCCCGCCGCGGGGCCCTGGTCGCAGGAAATGAAGAACCCGCAGCAGCAGGAAAACTAGAGAGGGGAATCTCGCATGGGTCGCGAGAGGCGCAGGGTCGACGTACTGTGCCCGTGGCTCAGCCCCGTTCCCCGTCTCTAAGGGAAAAATCAGGCCTCGATGAGGAGGTTGTTGGATTGGTGGATAAGCCGAAGGCGCCGACTCAAGTCAAGAAAATTTTGAGTCGAGCCAAGGATCGTCTGCTGGAAGAAATTCGGAGACTCTGGTACAGGGTTAAGCGAAATGAGTGTCCCGAGAAGATCTTGGTTCTTGCGCGAAAAAGCTACAAAGTTTACGCGGATATAGAACCAACGGTCGGATTGATGAGCCGGATGTTGTCTGTATTAGACACCGGCGCGGGACCAAACCTTGTGCGTAAATCGGAACTACCGGCTGGAATGGAATCTCTAGTGTCCTTCGGACCGACCCAGGACATCGGTGATGCGAACAACCGGCCACTTGGAACTCTCGGCACAATTAAAATGCCTGTGAGGCTTGGAAGTTTCGTGGCCGCAGCCGAGTTTATTGTATGTGAAAAACTCGCAGTCCCGCTAATTTTAGGCGCGGACTACTGTGACCGGTTTGTTGAAGCAATTTATCCAAGGAAGAAAACGGTTGAGTTGGCGGATTTCTCGGAGGTTCCGATAGTTAGGCGGTTCTCGTCGAGAAAAGGGAAGAAGAATCTCGTCCCGGGAGAGGACGAGAATGATGGAAAGGGGGAGCGATTTTCCCCCAAGGTAAAAGTGGCATGAGCCACGACCATCGAGCCAGGGACGCAACGCATCGTGAAATGCACCTCGAAGAGGGCGAGCTTGGTTGTGGTTCAGCCGTACTGGTCGTTGTACGAAAGGCACGGGTTGACGTGCACGAATGGTGTCGTTCAGATTGAGCCTGACAGGCCATTTCGTTTACTCGTTGCGAATTTTAGCACGTACCCTGTCAGGGTGCAGAAACGCCAAGTGGTGGCAGAATTATTACCACACCCGAGAGCCGTGCTTGAGAGCAAAACCGACATTGGTGAAGACGGGCTAGTGGGCACCCGTTGTAGAAAAAGCGGGGCGGAGCTTGAACAGAAGCGTAGGTTCTGGACAAGTCCGTCCTTGTCGCCCTTCGCCGCCGCCGGTCCGCTCGTATTTAATATACATAACAATCTATAATAGCACTACAGCCCCGAGGTACTGTAGTGGGATACTGTAGTGCAGGTCGGCCTGCACTATAATAACATCAGCCGTTGGGGCTGATAGCACACGTGTGCACGTGGATGCGCGCGTTCTCGCACACGTGGGGTACACGTAGACTCATGTGGCAGCACCGTAGAGCCTCCGGCTCTACAGTAGCTAATCCAATGTTTATCTAATCTAAATCCCCCAGAAGGGGATATAGTACACCGCGCAATGACAGTAAACATTCAAGGATATTTTGGGAACGGATTTCTTTGGAAGGTGCGACACTGCGGGTCAAGAAAAGCCTCTGACTTAAGCGACCTTGTTGGCATCTATCTTGCGACGTTTCCATGGCTTCCATTGCCCTTACCTTTTCTTTCTCCACTTCTCCGTCGTCGCGACTGCGCGCGCTAAGACTAGCCCCTAGCCTAGGCGTATTACTGTCGCGCGACCTATTTCTCTCCCCCTATATTGTGACGATTGTAAGGTTTCGGGCTACGAAAAGCCTCTAGCCTTTGCGACACTACTGACAACTGCCCATTTCATGCTATCCAGGAGTTACCGCTACTCTGGGCTCCGCCCGTTTCTGAGACTAGTCTCTATGCTCCCTAGTTTTTTGTGTTCGTACACAACCGCTTCCAGTGCTGGTCCCATTCTGGGCCCGCACTTTGACCAGTACGTCGGGCTTTTACAGTCGGCCTACGTACTCCCCCTTTGCTCTACCACCGTCTTGATCTAGCGCGTGACACCTCTCGTTGGTCATCACCTCTTCCTCCAGCTAGCTCACAGCTGGCGACTGCCACTATACTGCGCATAGGACCGGACAAAACGCAGCCGATACACCTCAAAAGCGATCTACGAAGCTTCAAAACGACCCGCCGCAGCTGCTGAAGCCGGCTGCCTCTCCGAGCGCCACAACTTACGCTGCACACTACGCCAAGCTTTGCAGCTTCCAATTGATGGAGATATCGCCGCTCTAAACTGGCACTTTGCTCCCATCTATTTCGATATACTGGGAGCTTGCTCCGCCCGGACGATGTATATCATCGAGGCCGTCGCCCTCAAGAGTTCTCACCGCAGCCATTATGCGTACGGCACCGTGAAGTTGCATCTGCAACAACGCATTAGCTACAATATCTGGTCATCAGTTGCCACTGCCATCCTCGCACGTATGCTGTCTCACATGGCAGAATTAACATATCCAGCCCAAGCTTGACACTTGTCCCTAGATATATGTCGATATGAGATAGAATTTGCGACAATAGTAATTGAATAAAGCATACGAGACGTTTATCCTTTTTCCGTTGGTCACCAGCCAAATTTAAGTTCATCGTATACATTATTGAGCAACGGATGCACGTGCATGTGAGCTGCTTAGCTGCCGGGTAAGTAGGGTGCAGCATTCAAACAGGACTCTAGCTACAAGGAAAATATTGCAAAGAGAGTTTCCCCCAAGAAAAAAAATGGCTAAACGCACAAAAATGAGTCATACGGCATTCTGAATTTTCCCTTGAGAATATTGGTTTATGTATGAGTACAACACATAACGGCTCCCACTCCTCGCTACCCACCGTTGCGACACCTCCATGAGACTGAAAGATGAGGGTGGGGTGAGGTGTCCGTCGTGAAAGGGATGGGGAGGAAAAGTGGAGTAAGGCGATTTGGGGAAGACGGGGACCAAGTCTGGTTTCACCAACTCGTCGATTTAGCGAAAAATGACTTCCCTTCCTCAGTTTTTTTGTGAGACACGTATGGTGTGTGGCATACGTTTCAGAACATTTCGCCCGATAACGAAATCATTCTTTGCGTAAACAGTGAGATTTAACTGCAGTTCGGTGTTACGAGTTACTGCAATACGACGTGGTCGCCGCAGTTAATCTAGTGTCTAGACGGCCGGCAATTTGCCTCATATGAGGTCAAATGCTCTACAGTAAAATTTAAACAAAATTTAAGATTTTCGCAAGTATAGAACAAAAGGAGCACAATTTTTACGAAGTAGAACTTTGAACGACTATAAAGACAACTATAAACGACTAGTTAGTAACTGACAAGCCAGCTCAGTGGTCTGCAAGGATCGCTGAGTCTTAGAGGCCGGGGTTCAACTCCTCGCTGAGCACTTTAGTGGTCCAAAAATCCCTTCGGGGATCTCGATGGTTCTTGTTCGTGACCTGCAGCCCAGGACACTTTATAGCCACCACTCGAACATGAGATTGAATACGGTGACATCTCATAAAGGGGCATTCCGACACGGCTGCAGGTCTTCCAAGCAAGTCTTTAGACGCAGGATAGAACCACAGGGGGCAAAAGGAGTTTTTTATCTCTTTTTGCTCTATTTTACTCAAATGCTGACCCATTTAGTCAGTTTTAATGGCCGAGAACGCTTTAAGCACTAGTAGTACTTACCTTTGTAAGTAAGATCGTGACGTTCGTCGACATGTTTCTTAAAACAGTCACGCCCAGTCTGGTGATGACAAAGGTATACTTCTTTGTCAAAATATACCTTGCAGGCTGAGCAAATAAACTTTGAATTTTTTGTACCTTTGCAAATATTGCACCTGGATTGATAAAGAGCACAAGTCTCCTCGCCAGATGCGCTTTTCCGCTTGCGAGTGGTTGGAGTTAGGTGAGTACCAATTCCACTGCCAAACCCAACATCTTCATCTTCAACAGCACTGTCTGATTCTCGCTGACGTAACGATATACGATCATACTTGTTATCAATTAACTGGTCAGCAAGCTCACAATAAAACTGATTTGGAGACATCTTAGAACCATCTCCTTTTGCACCTGCATACAGTTTCCATGCATCCACAATGCAAATGGCCAATAAAGAAGTGCTGACACGCATAGACCACTCCTTGACTTCGAACTTCTTTTCCAAGCCGAGATCATCCTGACGAGATCTGTTGTGGCGGTCAATCTGAGAGCAAGTTTCATAATACTGCTCACAGACTGAGGGAATACAGATAGACAATTCCTCTTTTCTTGTCACGCCATGACGTGTACGCCATCTCTCGCGGTAGATTGGAGTTCCTTCGTTGGATGTTCCGACAGAACTAATAAAGTATCTGCGGTCTCGGTCCACCCACATCACTGCCATAAGGTGAAGCCTGGCCACCGGCTTCGAAACTAGTGTGACGTGCTCTTCCTTTTCAGCAATCTCCAGATGAGATAGATATTTCATCGGATATTTCTTGGTAGATGTCTTCACCACACCTGTGAATCTAAGACCTTTCTCATAAAGTGATTCAGCCGTGTGGACAGAAGCAAAGTACGAATCCGCGCAGACAACACGATTGGTGTGAAACCATGGCTGTAACAACCTCAAAGTCACTGCGGTTCCGTGTAAGTGGTCACTTTCAAAATCCTTTAAAGAGGTCTCCTCAGCTGAGACGACGTTCTCAATTCTTATTATGATTCCACTTTTTCCACATGCAGCAGTCTTCAACTCACAGCCGTTCTCGGGGTTTCGGTCCATGGCCACATAATGAGGAAGACCGGTTTCAATCCAATCTCCTCCAAGTCCATACCAGCGTGACATACTCTCATCAACGCAGATGTTCTGTGATGGAATCACATGTGATGCTCTGTGATCATTGATTGCGACCATGAAGTCCCTGATCATACCCCATCTGTCATTTGAGTCAGCTGGAAAGCTGAACGTGACATTCTGACGAAGCTCCTCGAATCTTCTGCCGGAGATGATGTTTCCGAATTGAGGTTGCGGGAGATATTTGCTGGTTTCCTGTGAGCTCCAAAGAGACCTTCTGGTGCTGAATTCAATCCGAGTCATAAGGATTAGCACCCCGAAAAACTTCAAAATTTCTCCTTTTGTAGTCAAGCGAAGTCCCCTTGATCCCATTGCATCGTTGGTGTAGGAAACTATTAATGCCAAGTGCTCCTGTGGGAACATCCACATGAAGTAGTCCATAGGATGCATTTGAGATGGACTGTGACCACGGGATATAATCTCATCAATCGGTCTAATCACCTTCCATTTTCTCGGCGGTATCATACCATTTAAATGCATCGTGACTTCCTCACGCTTCCAGGCCCGGCCGTGGACATTCATGAGGCCATCTTGGGAATCCATTTCGTCACTCTCGGAGATCTTCGTACTCGGGCTGAATGCTCCTTCCAGTGGCGTCAGGCGGTCCTCTGTAGGCTCCGGTTGCGCATAATGTTCAGTTTCTTGATGGATATGATCTTCAGGACCGTCATCGATCAGGTCCATCACTTCACCAGCCTTGATGTTAGCTATGCGGAGCGTGACTTCCTTGACGCCATCTGATAATTCCCATTTAGCCCTGACTGAAGTGACACTGCGACCCTTCACTTTGTCAGTTTTCATGCTAATGACAGTTCCCGTGACCAACTTGATCTTCCAGGAGGCTCCATACATGCGACGACATTTACTCTGAGCTGTGAGCAGTCTTGCACGAATGTGGACGCGGTTACCTGCAATAATTCGAGGATCATTGACGCTCACCATTTTGAAGAAATTTCGGGAAGAGGAAGACGAAAGTGTTGCTTAGGGAAAACTGAGATACGGAATTGAATGTTTTCTGGTTTGCTAACGTTTAGTACTCTAGTCGTAAGCTTTTCACTACAGTAGCGATAAATTTCTACAATTATTCGAATTGCAAAAGCCCGCCTAAAAACTGGCCTCATATGAGGCCATTTGTCACCTAGACACTAGGAGTGGTGAAAAGTGGACATATAAAAGTATGGCAAAACGGTGCTGGTGCTCAAATAGTAATGGCAATGCAGGCGGCAATGCTTTGCAATGGAGAACGGTGGTTTTAGAACGTATAATGGCGGAGGGAGAACATACCTGACATGAAATGGCAAATGATGTATACTGCAGAAGCGAATATGCGAGACCACTGTCATCCCTTCGATGGAACAAGAGGAGACCGTAGTCAGAAAACCGAAACAAACGCAGTTTGGTTGTTTTCATTGGTTCCAATGAAATGGAAACGGGAGTCATGCATGTGAGTCAATTCAAATCCAAGCCAGATGCAACGTTTATGCAGCCTGATGAGCTATCGGTCTCGCGGAGCAACACGCGGCTGTACCGCGCGTCGCGCTGCACGACCCAGCTACGCCACTGAGCACGCGTCGCGCTGCACCGTCCAGCTGCGACGTTGAGCGCGCGCCGCCCTGCGTAGTCGAGCGGGCACTGCGCTGCGCCGTTAACTTCACCGACTCGGACACCGGTGCCACGGTGGACTTCAGGGGCCTCTAGCGCATGCACTTGTGCTGCAAGCCCGCCAATCTCGTCGCAGACAATTCGTTGGGCAGACGAACTGTGACGCAGTGACAAGACTTTCATGTTGCCTGTGTGCTATCTCTCACGGCTGCACGTCGGCGGCTCCCACAGGGCACAACGGAGTGCTTTACAAATACATTGCGATGACGAACTACGAAAGCAGCGTCGGCGCTGGTGCATTCGCATGTGCTGCAAGCTTGCCAGAAGCAGCGTGCACAATTCGTGGCTCGACGCTGTACCGAGTGTGTCGCTCGCGGAGTTCCACTCCGAGCGCCACGAGTCCCGCATGCGTCTGAGCGGCCCGCACAACGTGGTGCTGAAGAAAGGTAATGTCTAGATGAGGACCATCGACGCTAGCGCGTGCTAAAGCTACAGGGCACCGCGCCCACGTCACGTTCGAAGTACGCAAGCCACAACGCGTCGTACGCCGCGTGTGTCGTTCGAAAAATCCGCTTGCGCGTTTAAACACGCTCGGGCCGCTCGGTGTCACCCCACGGCGGTACTTCAAGTGCGATAGGCCTACTGGGCAACATACGTGCGAACTGACATCAGCTGTCGTCATAGTATGACAACAGCTGAGGTCAGTTCGCATGTATGGTTGCAGATTTCATGAAAGAACAAGCAAGCGTTGAACATAAACCTGCAGTAAGTCAATGAGGAAGGTACGAAAGCATCTCAGAGAACATGCAGGCTTTACTAAGACATCCTATCGGGCACGTATTACTTACTCGTTTCCTTGTCGGTAGATTCATGGTCTCCCGTTCATGAACAAGGGTATGCAGAAGTGTTTTAATTCTCTGCGTTTGTGCGAATGCGCTTTGCCACCTCCTCGACTGCCGAACGCTTGCGGTTGATGTTGGGTCGTCCGCGCTTTGGCGGCGCAGTGACAGGAACATGCAATGCCTTGTTCATAGCGGTTGAGTATGCCAATACATCATACATAGGCCAGGGTCGGCACAACAGCTAGTTCTGTGGCCGGGAACTGCGTACGCAGATGCGCAGAAGTCAACTCATTCGGCACGAGGTACATGGATGATACACTCATGCTGAACGCAACCGCTAGCATGTGACCGCACGGCATGCGGTCCCGGCTTGGAACGCCGCATGTGCATGGGTCTTGTCCGATGGTCAGCGGCATTTGTCCGCATCATCTTCAGTAGGGATTCGTAAGCATACACGATAGACTACATTCCCTTCACGCACGGCATTAAACACTTGCTGCGTCGCTGTGAATGCTGCTTGAACTGGCTGAACCTCACCAGTGGGAATGACTGTGAGCAAGCGGGCCCTCACACGGGAGGGTAGATAGTGGCTTTGCGCATTAGCCTTGTGAGAGATCTCTAGAAAACGCCGACTGTCCCGAGCTCCTTGCTATATTATACTTAGTAGAGGATCATAGCAGCGAGCAGGCATAATAGCGGCGTTGTTTGACTCGAAGTCTTGCCATGCTTCCTTACCGTACAAAGTAGCACCGCTCGCCACAGCCGCTGCGGGATACTGATGAGCATCAGGTAGTCTCTTCAGTGCTGCCTGAGTGGAGTCAGATAGACTATTGAACGCCGATGAACTCGAAATGCGATCAATCGAAGCGACTGTTGGAGCCTTCAACAGCTTTTGGAACATCTTGGAGCATTCTTTGCCATGCTTGCAAAGATTCCCAGCGCGGTGGTGAGTACAGGCGACATGAAAAGGCTGCGTCGATTCCGTAAAGTTGTTACGCAGTCCAGCCACGATTCCTTGTCGCCATCACATACGACAGTGGTGAGCCTGCCCACGCTCGGAAATTGGGTGTGCACAAAAGCCCATGCACGAGTCCAAGTTTCCTCACTCTCGTTGCCGCTAATGTAGATGTATGCTATAGGCAAGACATTAAAGTCTGCGCTGATCCCAACGACAGTGAACACTTGGTACGCTTCGAGATTCCGCTTTCCAAAAGACGCATCTGCTTCAATAACGGCCAGCAAGTTCGAGGCTTGCCCCTTCGTGAACCCGAAAGCGAACGCGATGAAGTCGACATACAATCGGCCAGACGATCCAATCAGTTGGAACATTTTCGCGTGAGTAGCCAGGAAATGTTTCCTCGAATCTACCCACGGTATGAGATCCGAGTAATGAGCTGCTGTACGGTGTGCTGCGGGAACCCTGGAGGCCTTCTTGTGCAGGTGATCATTTTCTGCTTTCCGTACAGACAATACAACGGCTTTCATACCGCTTCCGCCGAAGGTGGTATACTCCAAGGTGTGGCCGAGCGCTCTCATCTCCGCTTGCAAGACCGGTAGCATAGACATGTTGTCATCAGGGACGCCATTCGCCAGGACGTAGCTGATACTTCGCACTCTGGACCACTGGTCCGGTGGTATGTGCGAGGAAAATCTCACGAATGGGGTGAAGTAAGCGACCAGCGCTGCTTTAGAAATGGCGGGGTCGCTCTTAATAAGGTCTCTGCAGTGGTAGGCGAGAATTTGATTCGAATATGCCGTCAGCGATGCACCTTCACGCCACCCTTGCTCCTGGGTGCCATTTGCAGTAGTTGGTGAGTCACCCATCTCCCCAGAGGTGACGCACTTGCGGACTAGCCAGATTTGCATCTTCATATCAAATGAGGCTGTGATCAAAAAGCCTGTCGTATCATTCACATTGTGACGAGACTCTGCAACCGCCCTGACCTCGAAGCGTGTATTAATCGGAAAGCGAAGCGTCAATGCGAAATACTCGGCGACTTCTCGACAACGATGAAGGATCTCGGCTTTGGACATGAAGTGATCGCCAGATTGAATGTAACGGACAGCTCCACCTCTGGATGAGTTCACCGTAGAAAGGGCGCGGATCGGGAACCTCGAGTCCGCATCACCATTCGCAGCTGCAACATACTCTGCGCGCTTGGTTCGGTACTTTTGCCTGCGACTCTCAATTGAGGGCCTTTCGATGCAAGGCAAGCTTGGCCTTCGCACTTGTCTGGCTAAGGCTCGAAGTAGCACATGGCGCCGGTTTTGTGGCGGAAGGTGCAGCGCCAGCCTCGTCATCAGATCCCTGAGATTGCGTGAGTTCGACTTCGAGTTCTGCAAGGTCTTCGTCCTCAAGCTCCGGGAGACCTTTATTCTCGAGCTCGAGGGGTTCTTGCTCATCGGGCTGTAGGAGGTCTTCGTTGTCTTGAGAACCGCTGTGCTGAGACCTCCAGAATTCTATGGCGGGCAAGGCGCGACCCAGAGCGCGGGAAGAAGCAGTGTGTAGTATAACCCCCCCTGGGGGTTTAAATTAGATTAGATCAAGAACTAGATCAGCTACTGTAGAGCGTCGAGCTCTACAGTACCACCGCGCGTGTCCACGTGTACACCACGGGGACAAGGGACTTGCGCATACACGTGCACACGTGTACAGCGCGCGAACGAAGCGCGCACGCACCACGAGTGATACGTGTACTGTCAGCCTTGACATAGCTGACAGTATTACAGTGCAGGCCGACCTGCACTACAGTAGCCCACTACAGTACCACGGTACTGTAGTGTTATGATAGAGTGTTTTGTATATTAAATATGGAGCGGACCGACGGCGGCGGAAGGGGACAAGCACGGGCTTGTCCTCAACCGACCGCCAAGGTCAGTGCACCCAGCTTATTCTAAACGTCGCCTTCGCTCTCCGCGCGCGTTTAGTCGGAGCCGAGCCGGAGTGGACGCGCAGCACGCGAGCGAGCACGGAACCGCCTCCGCCCGTCAGCACTGGTACGTCACCCAGTGCTGCTCCGGGGCGTCGAGGCGTCGATCCGCTCGTGCGTGCACGCGTCCCTGCTCGCTCCCGCTCTACCACCGCTACCCGGGCCCGAGCCCGGTTCCGTAGCTGGTTGGCCCGCTTCACCCCTTCTCCGAACCGGGGTCTACAGGTCGAACTGCGCATACACCTCCAGTCGTCTGGGGGTGTTTATGCTACAGTGGTCTCCCGACCTAGAAGACCCCGAGATCTTTCCGAGAAGACTTTCTTTTTCCTCCGCGTCCGTACGCGTTGAGATGAGTCAAGAATACGCCACCTCGATCCGGTTCGAACCGGCGGATCCGAGGGCGGCCGCTATGCACGCACCATCACTGCCGTTCGGCGACGGCGACGCTGGTCTCCAAGACCGCGAACCGTCGCCCGAGTCCCCCGAAGGACAAGCGGCTGCGATGTTCGATCGCATAGCTGACTACATCGAGGAAGTCCGTACTTCACTCCGTATAGACGTGACGGACGCCGTCTACTCGCGATGTATGGACGAGCTTCGCTCCCTACGTGAAGGGAGGTTCGATCGAGTCAGCCAGTCCTTGGAGAATCTCCGAGCACTAGTCGACGAGTTACACTCGCGACTGGTGCTCGTCGAAGACTCACGCCTCGCACAGCCCGTACTGCACGGGCAAGGTCGTCCCACGAGGCCGACCTCGACGAGACGTCCCGACGATCGACCGTCCCCGTCAGCAGAGCAGTTGGGTGCGTTCGCGCACCTCTCCGCCGAGCTCAACGCTACGCGACAGCGTGCTCGTGACATGGAACGGACCATGGCCGCAAGGCTGCCCGGTGCCCCCACGAGAGGGCCCGGTGGTGCCGTACCTCCGAGCGCCGTCGCTCCGGAAGGTTGGCGTCCGACTGGCGCCGACGCCAGTCGGATTGCGGAAGGGAACCGTCCTCCGATGGGCGCGAATCTCGCGTCCGAGACCCAAGCATTGCCGCCTATCCCCGTAAGTAGGCGGCAGATGGACCGCGTATCGTACGCGGACGAACAGGACCGTGGAGGAGCCGCCCGCGGATCCGGAGAACCGATGTTCTCCGTCGATCCCCGCTGGGGCGGCTACCCGCCGGCGAGTTATGCCGAGCATCCAGGTCCGGTAGACGTCCGTACGCTACCGGTTACCTCCTTCGGCACGCTAGGTCCCGCCGAACCCGGGCTCGAGCCGGTGCATACGATGATCCAAGAGTTCAGCGCCGTCGCTGACTATCGTATGTACCGCTTGGATAACACCTCGAGGCTCGTCACCTCGGGTGACGCGGGACGGATCGCGAAGTACGTCCAACGCTGCCGTGGGATCCGTCCCACGATGAGGAGCTTTGACGGTACGGACCCGATCCAGCTCCTACCGTTCTTGAAGGATATTCCAAACACTTCGGAAGTCACTTACAACTCGAAGCGACCTTTCGCCGACCTTGCGGAAGGACTGATTGCCGCTGCGATCGAACACTTTGAGGATCCGATCGAATTAAAACGGGAAGACATGCCGCCAGCTGACGGCAC